>NC_136503.1:54219754-54372254 GCF_053919585.1 Euprymna scolopes | reverse complement strand
TATCGATTTTTGTCGCTTCTGCCCGAAGGCTTATACGTGCTTACCGATAATCTCAAATCAAGGGTGACTCATAATCCGCGCTGATCCCTACCAAAACGGCGTCCACAATTCGAAGTGATTACCAAACAAAATATCCCTTCTCGTCCCGAACGTTGATCCGTGTATTAAGTTCGTTGCAGCGTTTAAACGCTGATCCTAACTCGCGGCTATTGATCCTGACTCGAATTTTGAGCCGAGACTAAAGAGGATCTCGGATCAATGTTCTTGGCTTCCTCTGAAGAAGACCAAATAAAAGATCACCTTTGCAATTTCCGATTGATATCAGTAACAAGCAGTTCCTTTCTAGGCCACGCTTCGATGATAATACCGGACAAATAAACGGTTTGGGTTTATTGAAGATCAATATGTGAATCGAGTTCATCTGTAATCTTGATTTGATGTAAATTCCGGATAGAAGATCATCCAAGATCAATTTATTCCCGTTGCAATTGGTATAATTTAGTCATTAAAGAACTACGCACGACAAAAGTTTATTTGAATGTGAACGCAGCTCAAATTCTTTCCTATATATTTATGCAATTTAATTATTCGATAAGTCGTCTTTAAAACCTCATGTGACATTTGCAAATAATATTCTGTCATTGTTAGCAAAATGCATTAGCTATTTAGTTTGCCAGTTTTGTTTAACGATATATCAATCCATTTTCAGGCATTTAATGAAACCATTATCAACCTAACATTCTCGTGGTTGTATCAGTATCTTCTCATCTATTTAAACAGTATAAGGTTAGACTTTTCTATGAGCCAGCCTTGTAACCGCTTTCTTTTCATTAGACTTTTAAAAGGCTTGCATTTTGGTCAACCTGTTTAAAGTCTAGGAGATTGATTGTTGGTGGTGAGCTCTCTTTCAAGCTTGTTTTGTCTTGGAGTGATTCTAAATTCATCTTCATTTTGTATTATTATGATTAGGTGCTTAGATTAAATGGCTTCATGTCTCGTCTGGAGCAACTTTCTTAAGACAGGAAACTTTCGTTTTAATAATAAAATATATGCTGCAAATTTTTAAGTGTTGGATATCTTGTATCTGTGTATAGTTTGGCTATTCATCGCTCTGGCAGATAAAAAACGCCAATCTCGACTGCACACAATAGAACAACAATCTCATCCTGATATATCGATCATTGCTACGCGATTGCTGCTATAAATTAAACTAATCTGCATATAGCATTACAGAAAAATATCTCCCCCCCCAAAAAAGAAATATCTCTATTTGTTTATATTGTTTCAATTTTAATTTGATTTTAATATTAAATAGTTTCATTTACAATTTACAAATGTTTTTTTATATTATGTATAAAAGTTGTTTTCTCTTCGGGGGGGGGGCGTAATTTCTGAACTTTTTCGATCATTTTGCTTCCGTGGAACTAGCTTATTTTAAAATATGATACATTAAAGTGTAATTAAAAAAAAAAAACTTGTACACGCATTGCGATCAAGTAAACAGGTTAGTGAGGACAATCTTCAACAAATAACATTTTACAAAAAAAAACGGATTTTTAAAAAAATCCTTATAGAAGTAAACGTTTGTGGTTAGGTTGAGGTTATGATTTTGCTGATTTTCTTTGTACCGCTAGCATGCACACACACACACACACACACACACACACACACACACAAATTTGTTTTATAAGCATATCTATAAAATATTTCCATGAATGCCCTAATAAAATATTTAGTACGTGTATTTAAGGCTAATAATGGTTTGAAAATATACAAAACGAAATATTTTTTTTTGTTGCCTTTCTGAATATTTACCGTTCAAGTTTTGTAATAAATGTAGAGTGACCAAGAAACGGCCTTTATTTTTTTACTTAAAATTAATTTATTTCATTTTTTTTTTTTTTAGTTGTCGTTTCACTATCCAGTAATTGCTGATAATGCAGTTAGGAGATTCGGAGTTTCTATTCCGTCGCGGTTACCACCTGACGAAAGCCAGAGGATTAGTTGGCCGAAACGTTGTGAAACAACGACAACTAAATAGATGAGAATAATAGTCCGCAATAAAATAAATTAATAAATAATACTCATCTCAATAAACTTCAATTACAATAATATACAAAATATGTATGTATTTTTTTTATTCAATTTTCACCCCAAACAAGGCACAGTGCCACTTTGAAGCAGGGGGCTACTATTAGGGACATAATTAGCGGGGTCATTATGAAAGGAGATGAGTAGAAAGATGTTTGTTAACATTACACTTGAACTTCTGCATATCATTGCAGTTGGGAAAGCAGAATCCCGGAAGGGTGTTCCAAAGACCCGCAGTTCTGGGGAAGAAACTATTGGAGTAAAAAGCTTTCTTGCACCTAGGGATCTCTACTGTAAAGGGATGAGACTTAGTAGCTTGTCGGGTTTGTCGGGGGTAGTTACATCGGGGAGGTACAAGTGTTTGCAGTTCGTCAGGGCATTCACCATTAAAGTATTTGTAGAATAGGCAGAGGGATGCAACATCTCGTCGATGGGACAGAGGTTGAAGCCTAGATGACAGTTCAGGACCTATCAGGTTGGCGACTCTCTTTTGAACCCTGTCCAGGAGCGAGAGACAAGCAGCAGATGCACCAGCCTAGATGTGACAACAGTACTCCATACATATATATAGAGGTATAGGATACTGTCAGGCGTAAGTAGTTTTCTAGCACGGTAGAGGGAGCCAACCTTCCTTGCAGCAGCTTTGGTAATACTCTCAATGTATCTATTCCAGTTCATATATATAAAATCAATTTCTTTTATACAATATTTTGTTTTGGTATGAAAGTTTTAATCATATATATATGTGTGTGTGTGTGTGTGTTACTTATATAATACACACACCTACACACACACACACACATATATATATATATATATATATATATATATAGTTATCCACATACAGTAGTGTTTCACTGTTTCACAGCTCATCAGTGCGGCTAGATAGGCAACTGCCTCAAGCCAGGGTCGAAATCCGACCGCTCAAATTAGTCAAGGTTTTTCACCATTACGCTATATGAGAGGGCTCCCATAAGCCGTGGTGAAGGCAACCTTTCTAGGAGAAGCAAATCTCTGATTTAAAAAACCATAAAGCGGGAGACCAGTACCCGCATTTAGCTGGTCTGCAGTTTAACTTGTTGCTGGCTATCTTGCTCTTGCTTGTTGCTGAATCTCAACATTTTGAACCGAGAGAGAGACTTAGCTGTCGTACAAAGCTAAGACTCTGTAACATCACCTGTGTATAGATACTCCCTCAGGCATTTGTCTATAAAAATGGTCCTGTGGCGATGGAAAAGTTATGATGCATGGAGGCTTGAAATGCTGGAAACATGTAGTAATAATTGATCTCAATGACCGTCTTCAGTATCATACCTGCGTGAGAGTTTGAATTCACCAGTAGGACTAAGAAAAAAAAAGTCATTTCTGGGCTCATGGACATTAAGTGTCTGAGGGAGTGGCACTCGTCTGACAAGACGTTGCAATCATCATATATATATATATATATATATATATATATATATATATATATATAAAATCAAATATTATTACGTGTATAAAAGGTATACTCATGGGCATACATGTTTCTAGCTTCAAGCAGTCATCAGCGTGGTTTAAAGCAAGGATCTAACTCATGACATAAGCATATATATATATATATATATATATATATATATATATATATACATACATACATAAGTGCTCTTAATAGAAATAAGATCACTAGTTTGGCCATTCCTCATATGAATCAGTGTATTTAAATTCAAAGGTTTCTTATTTCGGCATCGAATTCTATGCTGCATATTTGGTCAAGGCCTATTTGCGGGGGGCATTATTTATATACCCGGTTGTTCTGATATACTGCTGTACAGAGCGACACTCGCGGATGGTGACTAGTAACCATTCAAACTCTCTCCCGCCGGCATTCAACGTGCACATATGTTTGCATGTGACAAAATATATACTTAACTATTATATAAAAGTTTACTCTTACTAAGAGACCACATCACTTTAAGTTTAACTACACCTACTTTCAATCGATGACTAAACGGAAAAAACAATATGGACTCCAAGCTCAGAACGATCTCCGAGATTTCACGCAGATTTCTAATGCTGTTACATTCCCAAGATTAATGTACATCTTTAACCTCTATTGTTACGAATTTATAATTATTACTTTTCATATCTATGCAGGTGATTTATAGTGTGGGGCCCTTTTTATGAACTTGATTCAGTTGCAATATTTGCAGTGTTGTACGTTATGTCTCGCTAGAAAACTGGCAATAGGATAATATATATGTTCCTTCATTTTGTTTTTGCCCCAAACACTTGATTAGTTTACTTAATATTTCATCAACTTGCCAGCGAGTTGTTTTAAAATGTGTAAGAATAGATAGAATAATTGAATTTCTAGCATAAAAATATTTCTATCTAGCACTCACGCACGCACACACACACACACACACACACACACACACACATATATATAGTCTTAACAAATTTATTCATTTAAAGATTTTAATAATAAAATTTATACACAATGATTAATATATATTAAAAATGAATGCCATTCAAGCGAATGCCTCTTCCATCCTCACACGTTTCTGCGAGGAAAATATACGGTGAATGCAATAAATCATAGCATATATATATATATATATATATATATATATATATATATATATATATATATATATATCACGTTTCTGCAAATGGCTTACAGATGATTGCATCGCATTTGCACATTTCTAAGTGTTTCTCAAAAACTCGTTCATAAATTCCTTTTCTAAAGTACTTTTTTGGGCAATTGTTTGTAGTTTAGATATGAAAACTTTATTTTTTTTTAGAAACCACACACGAATAAAATTGATAGTCGCCGTAATGATGGCGTAAAACAAGAATTATGAAGAATTTGAAGCAAAACACTTTTACCAAAAGTACTGGAATCAGCATTAAATAACCCGAAAAGTGTTGATATGCCGTTAAAATCAACAAAAATAAAACGCCATCAACCAAATGGTAGAAGTACAAGAGGAAAATGGTCTGTTTTTTTTTTTTTTTTTGGGGGGGGGTTCTAAACTTTTATTTATCATTTCCTATCTTATGTTTGTTTTTTCTATTATTTAGTAAGAGCTTCGCAAGCTAATGGCGACGATATCTTTACAAATCATTTCTTCTCAGAATAGATGTCGCTATTTTTGAATTGCCATATAATTATAAGTATACTTGCTAGTGAGCTTCAATATTTGGTTCCTGCTTATAAAACATTCACAGAGTGAAGTCGTCGTTTACTAAACTGCAGATGATTTTCTTTTCACTGTTCAAATCAAATGTCAATATATTTGTCATCCCATTCACTGAAGTAATCGGCTGCGTCCTTTCCATTTATCTGTTTCAAAAAACATATGATTAAAAATTAAAGGTTCTACTAAAAGACACTGGCGATAGGAACTGACCAATCAAATAGAGCCACTTTCTGCTAGCCACCAATCAGACACCGGTATTGCCTAATAAAAATATTGAATATTTTAGCATTCCCGTACATAACTTTTTTTCCTGACCACACGAGACAGATCTGTTGCTATTTGCCTGTCCGAGACGTATACTGAACAGCTACCAACCAAAACATGTTTTTCATCTTCAGCACGTGTGTAAAATTACTACCCATCAAAAATTCTCTTGGAATAAACATGGCTTTCAATTCAAAAAATGTCACTCCTTTCATATTATTTATCACGCAACTGTCGGTATGCCAATTACATTAGGTCATATTCTTGAGCGTTTTTGACTTGGATAAGTCGTGGCTCATTATTAAACAAAACTGCTGGAGAATTTCCATCACCTGGTCCGAGTTTTTTGAGTTCATACATTAAATTGCTGTTGGATATCAGAACGAGCAAAATCGATCAACTTTACGACGGAACATAAAGGTTCTAACGCACAACAAATTCCGAACGACAATCTCGTTGATCATGACAAGGCGACAGGTAATTCGAAACAGAAAATTTACTGACTGATTACGCCCAATCTATAATCCATCTATACAGAGATGGAGCGTTTAAGACGTTATTTGCATATGTAAATTTCATGATTGCGGAACGGATTATGTGGTAGAGCCATCAGAAAGTCAATTTCGATTTTAATTATTGATTCTTTGTGTTTCCAGTGGCCCAATTATTCATGGATCAGAATTGAAGACGGTTGTTTCGATAGCAACTCAGTTTAATTGCTTTTTTCTTCTGTTGGTTTTCATTGCGTGTGCTTCAATAATTGAAAAATAAAAGCGACATTCCTGGATTCAATTTTGTTTTCTTCGTTTTCTGAAAGCAATACTACAGATAAGAAAAATAGAAGAAGTTAGGTGAAGCTTGTTGAATTCATCGCCAAACTAGATCGCTATAATGTTTCCATGTTATTCCAAAAATCACTCCTAAGACTGGCATCAAATCTGTTAAGGTTGTTCGAGGAAAATGTGTGATCAATCTACCTCTTCGGGAAGTATTATATTCTAGCATGTAGATATTAATATTGCAAAATATCGACTTCGAGTTTAAATTGGATTTTATATTTTCAACTAAAAGTTTAAAATTTGTTTGAAATTCGGTTTGGAAAAGTTAAAGAACGTTTATGGAACTGTCATGTTTTCCTTATTCTTTAGCTCTACCTGAAACTAAATGTAATTTCAATGAGCAGAGTTTCTAAACACTATCCCTCGTTGGAACACAATACCGCAGGGCTACTTCCCAGTTCACTACGGAAGCCCCTGTTCAGTCTCAAACGAATTGATCCCCCCTGTACGGGTAGCTGCGTGTGTAATTATGAGGCAGAGGTTGCGCAATCACAACCACTCCTCTCCTGAATCGGCACTGCTTGAGTCAGTTGCCAGGGAAGGTCCAGGTCTGACTCGAAACAATGCCGATCTAAGCAATACCAAGCACATACAAAATATAGAATTCCCAAATGGTCACGCGTTTTTCGTACTGACCCTCCATGTGGCTTAACTTCGATGATCTAACAGGAACCGATGTTTCAACGTGATTATGCCATATAGCATGGTCGTTTCGAAGTCTAACGTAAATAGGTTTTTGGTTAAGCTGTCCTCTCACCTAATCAAACCATACCCAGTTTCTACCATTACCAAACATCATTGTGTTGCCTCACCAGCCCCCTGGCAATCAGTAACCCTTATCCTTTAATGGTTTTGCACCTTGATAAGCGGTTAAACGCCTCTAGTAAAAGAAGTTAGATATTTACAATTTTGCACAGCGTTCATTTCATATTGTCTTAGATAATACTTCGGTGTGTTAACGTTCATATAAATCCGCGTGAAATTGTTCTCGTGAATGGCAAACAGAGCCTTTTATTTTATTTTTTTTATTATTTTTTATTTTTTTTATTTTATTTATTTTTATTTTATTTATTTTTCTTTTATTTTATTTTTCTTATTTTATTTTTATTTTTTTTATTTTCTTTATTTTTTTCATTTTTATTTATTTCCTTTTTTTGTATTGTTTTTCTTTTTTTCTTATTAACCGATGTGTGCCGGTTCTGTTGTTTGTACCATTGCCACGAACGATTGGATTGAAAGATGCCGGATAAAAGGTTTAAGCGGTAGGTTAGTCGTGTGAGAGCACGCTTGTATCTCAACAACGACGGTTATCATGATTTTCCGGGATTTCAACTCGGAGTTCAAAGAGATTTGATATTTCCAGCTAAAGTTTTATGACTTATTTGTAATTCAGCTTCTAACAAAAAATCGAACATCAAATAGCAAAAATAAAAAAGATTAAAAAGAATATTGCGTTTTTTTTTCCACAAATTGGATCGGCTTTTAAAAAACGAAATCTATTTCGAGGTCATTCAGAGAATTAGAAAAAAAATATTTTAGAGATACCTCTCGAACTTATATTCATTATTTGCATTCACTTCATTAAATTCTGAATTAGCTGCTTGAATTTAGTAGATATAAACAACGATGGTAGAATAATATCAGGCAATCAAAGTGCTAAATAATTTAGGTTATCTATCACAGTTTTTGAGATGGAAAATAATTATGAAGACAATGGTAGAGAGAGGCATAGATACTTTCGTTTATTATTTTGGTCGGTCCCCGAGTTAAAAGTGCCAGAGGAAAAAAAAAAGAAAGAAAACTGTAAATCTTTAAAATGTATTTACTTGTGGTGGAAAAAAAAATATCGTTCACCAAAAAGTACGGAAACAAGGCTGTAGTCTTAGAATTAAAAGAAAATGACGTTAAATTTGAACTCCACCCCAGATCAAAAGCCTCAAACTCAAATCCAACTGTTCTCTTCTCTCTGCACTTTCCACACTGACGCTCAAAATAAAGAAGACGGCTCTTTTATAGAGAGACCCAACCACATCTCATTTGCATACCCCCTCCCTCTCGTCACATCACGTGATTTTCAGTCCATAAATACCAGGGGGCGGCCATTTTTATTTTCTCTTTTTTTTCTTCTTTCCTAACACAAGCCGCACGATGCATGAGGTAAGGTTCTTTACTTTTAACCACGGAAAAATAACATTTCGATATGTGAAAATTCAATTGGAACCGCGACATTTGTATTTTTATTTCATATGAGTTCTGCCAGGGGAGATAATCAAGTTCAATGCTTAATATGTCTCCAGGAATAGCTTTTGCTCGTTCTTTATGACTTTTCTTAAGTAAAGATGTTCCTGAATTGGTTGCCTACTTACAATCTGTCTCAAAGAACTGTCCCTGTGATAGACAGATGAATTGATACTTAAAAATACTGATGACTGATTTACCTGGAAGTTTCAACTTATTGTAGTACGATAACTTCGATTAGGAAATGTAGGTATGGAAATGCATTTTGTTTGTCTTTCTAAAAATGGCCAAATTTAATTTTCTCTAGAAATCTCATTTTTTTGTTTTAATCCTAACACTAAACTGATCCTAACTTAACCATTTTAATCCTAACGGAACATATCCTAACCTAATCCTAAATTATCCACCATCTTTTGTTGGGGACAGGATGGTCTGCTGTGCGATAGACGACCCTGTCCCCATGTGTGTAATGGTGGATGTATTTAATGGTGGAGGAATTGCAAAGACAAAAGGTCGCATAATGAAGACGAAAACATACCGTTATATATCAGCGAAAGAAATGCAATTTATTTATATAAATATACATGAAGAAGTGATAGAAAGAATGAGAGTTCATTGAAAGATGAGTAACGTTACTTGCGATTGACTGGCTAGTCAGGAAAGAGGTGGTGGTTCATGGCCCCACCGGAGCGGTGTTTGTTACATCCTGACTGCTTGACGGTCCAGCACGAAAGAGGAAGAAATATGGGGAACAGGAAGTGACGTAGCTAGGTCGCTCTTCTGAGTTAAAGGGCGACAATCGGATTAGACTGGGAGGTTTCAACTCCCACACTTTTACCCCACAGATTTGAATTATCGCCCTTGTATTGCATAGCAATGGTCGCTGTTGTCGCATTAGATAATAACTTGAATTTCATGAATAATAAGTTATTAAATTATTTTAACTTTTTCTGTACGCTGATATGTTTACATTACACGTAAGTATTTTTCTAAAAATGTTCCTGTTATTTTAATTTTAACCAGCTGATGAAGCGGAAAACATTCATATTACCTATCAATGTTTATTTCTGGCTCTGAAGTACAGTGGGTTCAATGGAAGACACTGCCTGAGAATTGCTACGGGGCGATCGAAAGTTGTTATTGACAGATTATGCGACCAAATTGACCCAACCGTTTATGATCAGAAAAATAAACTATTTATCTCTTCTTCAGAAAATTAGACACAAAATCAGGCATGGGTTCGATAGAAGTGTTTTTGTAGAAATAACTGGATTCGAACTTGAATCACACAGGTTTTCATCCCGTCTAATATATATTGTAGAGTGGTGGTGATTGACGTGGAGAAGATCATAAGATGCAGCAGTGTCGTGCATGTCTACTACACAATCAGTGCAACTTAAAAAAAATCGCTCAGCATTCAATGATGATACAAAAGGACATATAAAAAGAAAGGGAGAACTTATTGTAGTTGAAGGTGTGTGAAGGGAATATTTAATATACGATTTTTGACTAAATTTGGTACCTCAAGCCTTTACCGATTGTTCGGTGGGACTGACTTATAGCAGGAAGAATCAATCTTGATTTTAACGCAGGTCCAAGCTTCATAGAATCGGCCCTCTTATACCTATTAAGAATCAAATGTAATATTTGTATCTATATTCTTAAAAGTATTGCAAAAACTGCTCATTAATGTTTCAATATGTGCGTGTACTTGCGTATATTCATGTGTCTCTGACAGTGTGCGTGTGTATGTCATTGTGAGTTCGCTCGTATATACTTGAGTGCGTACGTGCGTATATTCGTCTAATTAGCGTGTGTTCATAAGGTTATACGTGCACTTGCATGTATTTGTCCGTATATAGATGTTGGTTTACCACTGCGTATGTATTTGCGTGGTTATGGAGTTTACCGTGCTTGCGTACTATTGTATTATACGTGTGCGTACTATTGAGGGCGTTTGGGTGCTGATGCATGTATACATGTGTACGTGTCTGGTCATGAGTGCATTTGTATACGCATACATATGTGTGTGGATGTACACTTGGGTGCGTGCGTGTGTACGCATACGTATGTTCCTGTGTATGTCACTGTGTATATGGTGTAAATATACTTCGATACGTTGATGTATACATGTGTATTCGCCTAATTTGGGCGCATGTGTGTATAAGTTCGCGTGCATGTATGTAGATATGTTTGTGAAGCGGGTGTACATATCCGTATGTATCACTGTGTGCGTATGATTTCATGTGCTTGTGTTGTTCTGATTGCATGTGTTTGTATTATTGTAATTGTATGTATGCATATATGTGTGTGGGGGTATTGGTATGAGCATGTGCGTTCGTGTAAACTATGTGTCAGAATTTTCCTAATTCCAATTTCTTTTTTCTTTTATTGTAGGTAAGTGTTCTTTTTCATTGTTGTTCGGGATTATACCACATGGTCAGCGGAATTTTTCCAGGTATGCTGAGCATTTTTTTTTTTTTTTCAGATTTATTTCTCGTCCTCTTCGATTTTGATGTGTGGTGTTACCAAATCAGGCTGCCTAAAGACACTGGCTTTCTGACTTAAAATTCACCAAACGTTGACGCCATTGCTATATTTTCCTTTTTCTTTGCTTAACTTAGTCGGGTTTTGAAAATCTGAACCAAAAACAAAAACAAAACAATTTTCATCTATAAGATAAGCAAACCAAGTATCATCAATAAATATTTAAAGAAATAAATTTTAAAGCATGAAGACTTTTATTAAAATAACTGAACCCAAAAAGGGTTAATGTACCATAAAACAAAACAAGTAAACCAAACACTATGAAAAAATATTTGAATATATAAATAAAGCGGAGCATAAACACTTTTTTCTTTTTTTTTCTTTTTTTCAACATTACTGGATTCGACATTAAATACCTCGAAATCGGATGATCTGCCGTAAAACAAAACAACTAAATCAATGAATTCTTACCTAAAGACGCATACCTCACGACACACGGATTGTAATCACCAAAGGTCCTAGCAAAATACAGAGCTGATAAAATCCAGACATAGCTTTAAATAGCTATAAATTAGTTCATGACATAATTAATAAGTAAATTCTAGTTATTAAAGAACGGTATTATTAGTCTTTCTGCGTCTTAGTCTTTATTCTTTTATTGAAAAATCGAAAGCACTACAAGCATTCGTAACGATGATATTAAATTCTAATTTATTATCTTTTTACAGAATCCAGGAACCGCGGCTTAGTGTATCCAAATCGGGGAGTTGGGTATCCAGTTATATTCAAATCATGACAAAAATACAATATAGTTAACAGCCGAGAAATCGATAATAAACTATGCACCAATTAACTTATACGTAATGAATTAATTCTCCATAGATCAGCATAGTTTTGAACTTTTTAAAACCAAGTTTCATTAAAAAAATTATTTCGTTATTCTCATTTAGCCTATTTGATTGATCAAAAATGACGATCGATCTTTTGCTTTTTTTAGTTAATCGCTAAATTTCTAGCTTAAAAATAGGTTTAGGCTTATGGTGCCACTAAACATACACTCGTGTATGATTTCCAGTCGGATTAAAGTAAGTTTGTTTTTTGTTTGGGGGGGGGGTTTAACTAGCTTGGGTGCCCGGCGTTATCCGGGTGTGCGTTGAACAAAAAAAAAAAAAAAAAAAGAGGCAGGTAGGCTCGAACCGCGAAGGGGGAAAAGAACGTGAAAAAAGTGACATCTTTGCCGTTGCGTCCATCGCTAAACCGGAAGTTGCGAAGGTTTAAATTAACGTTAACCAAACGAAAGCAGAGGATGACTTTCGAAAACATCGGCTAAAAAAGAATCTCCTTGTAGAAAAGTGTCCAGTTGAGGGTGAAGGAATTAATGGGGGGGTCAATTTTTCGATATTTGTAGCCCGAAGCGTCGAGCTCCAAAACAATGCCGATCTCGTGAAAATCCGTCGCATGTGCCAAAAGTTTTAGGCAGACATACAAACAAAGATACATGCATTATACCAGGTGAGATTTATATTATAGATTTTTTCAGCCTGAAATTAGCGACCACCTAAAACTTTTACCGCCATTTCGGATTGATGAAATGTAAAATCACGAAACTATAGCAAAACTTCGTAAGATCGAAACTGTACAGGTCGGCATAAATTATGTTTTTAACGTTTAGTAAAAGTTATTTATTGTATGTTTTGTTCATTTTCGATTTCTTGGTTGTTAATAATATTAAACTTGTGCCAAAACTATCTTCTTTTCTCATAATATTTCTCCGTATTAGAACTTATCTTTTGTTGTACAATCAACATTCATATGAAGTACAACAAGTAGCAATGTTCGAATAAGCATTTTTCTTTGTGTTTTCATACAGTCGCAACACTAGCAAGGCTTGCAGATTACTTTGCACTACTATCTGCCCGTAGAAAAAGAAAATGAAAGGCAGTTCATACATTTCAAAAAGCTATTAAAGAAAGTGACATTAGAACCACTTGCAAACTTATGAAACTTGATATTCCCAAATGGTGACCCACCATAGTTATACCGTTTAACATTAGTGATTCGACAATAACTTGCGTTTCAAAGTGATATAACCACGGATGTAAACTGCATCTATTCTTAACCAAGATGATTTGTTTTTGTCGTCCTCTTCTTGAATATTAACGAACCCAAACTGGCAGACCTCTGCCATTATAAATCTTTCATTTTACATCATGGCCGGTTTATGTGGAAACTTATGCGGAAACTTCATCCCTGATTCGGGTTTGATTTATTCATTAATTCTAGAGATTCCATTTCCTATTCCTTCTCAACTTACATCTTTTGTTTGAAAGATAAATCAATTATCGATCTTTTATGCCCAATTGTTCCCTTGTCGCTCCTTTTTTCTGTTAAATTATTTGAGACTAAAGCAATGGGAGAGAGCATACCTCCGCCACATAATAACAGTTGCTCATCTACATCTCGGTTGACGCATCTACAAATAGTCTCTCTCACTTCGCTCCCTTCCTCTCCTTCGCACCATCTCGTTCCCTCCCTTTCTCTCGCTCCCCCCCTCTCTCTCCCTAATTCGTTTCCCCTTTCTCTCCCTAATTCGTTTCCCCTTTCTCTCCCTCATTCGTTTCCCCTTTCTCTCCCTCATTCGTTTCCCCTTTCTCTCCCTCATTCGTTTCCCCTTTCTCTCTCTCGTTTCCCCTTTCTCTCTCTCGTTTCCCCTTTCTCTCTCTCGTTTCCCCTTTCTCTCTCTCGTTCCCCTTTCCCTCATTCTCGTTCCCCTTTCCCTGTCTCTCTCGTTCCCCTTTCCCTGTCTCTCTCGTTCCCCTTTCCCTGTCTCTCTCGTTCCCCTTTCCCTGTCTCTCTCGTTCCCCTTTCCCTGTCTCTCTCGTTCCCCTTTCCCTGTCTCTCTCGTCCCCCTTTCCCTCTCTCTCGTCCCCCTTTCCCTCTCTCTCGTTCCGCTTTCCCTCTCTCTCGTTCCGCTTTCCCTCTCTCTCGTTCCGCTTTCCCTCTCTCTCGTTCCACTTTCTCCCTCTCTCTCGTTCCCCTTTCCCTCTCTCTCGTTTCCCTTTCCCTCTCTCTCGTTCCCTTTTCCCTCTCTCTCGTTCCCCTTTCCCTCTCTCTCGTTCCTCTTTCCATCTCTCTCTCTCGTTCCTCTTTCCATCTCTCTCTCTCGTTCCTCTTTCCATCTCTCTCTCTCGTTCCCCTTTCTCTCTCTCTTGCTCCCCTTTCTCTCTCTCGTTCCCCTTTCTCACTCTCTCTCTCTAGTTCCCCTTTCCCTGACTCTAGTTCCCCTTTCCCTGTCTCTCTCGTTCCCCTTTCCCTCTCTCTCGTTCCCCTTTCCCTGTCTCTAGTTCCCCTTTCTCTCTCTCTCTCTCTCGTTCCCCTTTCTCTCTCTCTCCTTCCCCTTTCTCTCTCTCTCGTTCCCCTTTCTCTCTCTTTCGTTCCCCTCTCTCTCTCTCTCGTTCCCCTTTCTCTCTCTCTCTCGTTCCCCTTTCCAAATCTCTCGTTCCCCTTTCCCTCTCTCTCATTCCCCTTTCCCTCTCTCTCTCATTCCCCTTTCTCTCTCGCTCTCGTTCCCCTGTCCCTGCCTCTAGTTCCCCTTTCCCTTTCTCTTTCTCTCTCTCTCTCTCTCGTTCCCCTTTCCCTCTCTCTCTCTCGTTTCCCCTTTCCCTCTCTCTCTCTCGTTCCCCTTTCCCTCTCTCTCTCTCTCGTTTCCCTTTCGCTCTCTCTCGTTTCCCTTTCCCTCTCTCTCTCTCTCTCGTTTCCCTTTTCCTCTCTCTCTCTCTCGTTCCCCTTTCCCTCTCTCTCTCGTTCCCCTTTCCCTCTCTCTCTCGTTCCCCTTTCCCTCTCTCTATCTCTCTCGTTCCCCTTCCCCCCTCTCTCTCTCGTTCCCCTTTCCCTCTCTCTCTCTCTCGTTCCCCTTTCCCTTCTCTGTCTCTCGTTCCCTTTTCCCTCTCTGTCTCTCGTTCCCTTTTCCCTCTCTGTCTCTCGTTCCCTTTTCCCTCTCTGTCTTTCGTTCCCTTTTCCCTCTCTGTCTTTCGTTCCCTTTTCCCTCTCTGTCTCTCGTTCCCCTTTCTCTCTCTCTCTCGTTCCCCTTTCTCTCTCTCTCTCTCTCTCTCGTTCCCCTTTCTCTCTCTCTCTCTCGTTCCCCTTTCTCTCTCTCTCTGTCGTTCCCCCTCTCTCTCTGTCGTTCCCCCCTCTCTCTCTCTGTCGTTTCCCCTCTCTCTCTCTCTGTCGTTCCCCCCTCTCTCTCTCTGTCGTTTCCCCTCTCTCTCTCCCGTTCTCTCTCTTTCTTTTTCTCTCCCTCTTTCCCTCTCTCAGACACGATCTATAAAAAAGTGTCTCCAATACAATAGGTCCCACACTATCAACTAAGCGGCAACCTCTAGCCCATCGCTGCAATATTACATCCTTACGCCTTTTTTACTAATACATTTTAATTAACCGCCCCCCCCCAATCAATTTATAATCTGCTTGTTGGTTACATATTAAAAAGAAAATCGATTGATACTAAGACTGAGTCATTTTTGAGTGAATTACTTCCCTTTGATCAATTCGGAAAAAAATAAGTTATCTCCTTGTTGCCTGCATATGCAAATAAACTGTATTGCTGCTACTACTACTAAGTGGATTTTGAATTACTTCCCTTGGCTGAGGCAAATGTCAGCATTGCGGTCATGCTTATAAAACAAGGCAGGGGCAATCATAATTATTATATAAATATTTCTTATGACAATTTTGATTGGTGATCAGTTGGCAGAATGTAAGTTCGACAATCGCATATTTACACGTTAACTTTTACTTCTCCTCCGTCCATCAACTTGATCGGTAGATACTGTCCCAGATGTCCAATTGAAAGTTACACGAATTGATATTTTATCACTTTCTTGTCTCCCTGTTCATTCCTTCCTTGCGTTTTTACCAAAGAGAATACCAAATTTAGATTGTTATGACCACGCAAAGAAACGGTCAATTAAATTAAATTCTTTTACTGGCGTCAGATCAGGAAGGGTAATTTCGATTGTCGTCTGGCGGACATTTTGTTGGTAGTTGATAATCACTCGCTAATAAGAAGAAATATTTGATACATCATAGTTTCAATTGTTCCGCGGCTCCTATCGAGCAACTTGACTCTTCTCCTGTACAGGAGCGTGTGGGGATTGAGGTAAGAGACAATCCCTGGTGCCTGCTTTCTGTATTTTGATGGAACCTAATGCCAGCACCAATCTATGATGCGGACGTCGCCCACTTTGAGACCAGTCTTTCTAAGCAAATTAATGTGTTAATTATTTTTATTCAAGAAAGATTAGGATTACTCAAATATAACAACATATTCAGCATTTATAAAAGTTTTCATATTAACCATTAAGGCAATTTACAAAAGATTGAGACAAAGAGACATCAATAAAGAACTGGCACAAGATAGGTCAGTTTGGAAGTTCATTTGTAAAAGCAGTCCAACATATGCCAGCATGTAAAACTATGTTAAACCGATTATGGTGAAAGAATGGAAAGAGTGCTTTAATTCATAGATGAAAAACAGTTTATATAGCAGGCTCGGTTCACAGGGGAAGTGGAAGGAAAAGATGGAAGAATGTTATAAGAATGGATACGAGAGAAATATAACAAAAATGCTAACGCTAGATTAGCAGCAACAGCCACATGCAAATAACTAAACCGGCTCTGTGATGTGACGTCACAGCAGAGACAAAAAGGACACACGTGTTAGAGACACAGATGATTCGAAACATGTTCGCGACACGAGAGAGCAGGAACGGGCATGTTCGCCGCACGAGGGAGCGGGAACGGGCATGTTCGCCACACGAGGGAGCGGGAACGGGCATGTTCGCCACACGAGGGAGCGGAAACGGGCATGTTCGCCACACGAGGGAGCGGGAACGGGCATGTTCGCGTCACGAGGGAGCGGGAACGGGCATGTTCGCGACACGAGGGAGCTGGAACGGGCATGTTCGCGACACGAGGGAGCTGGAACGGGCATGTTCGCGACACGAGGGAGCGGGAACGGGCATGTTCGCGACACGAGGGAGCGGGAACGGGCATGTTCGCGACACGAGGGAGCGGGAACGGGCATGTTCGCGACACGAGGGAGCGGGAATGGGCATGTTCGCGACACGAGGGAGCGGGAACGGGCATGTTCGCGACACGAGGGAGCGGGAACGGGCATGTTCGCGACCCGAGGGAGCGGGAATGGGCATGTTTGAGATGCGAGAGAACAAGAAACAACAGGTAGATAGTGTAAAACGGCGTGTTTGAGATACGAGTCTTCGGCAAAACAGGTGTTCGAGATTTAACGGGAGAAACGCGTGTTGGAGACACGTAGGTGACATCACAAGTGGGGACGAAATGCCACATACGGCCAGATAATGAGAAATTAACTGTTTAAATATTTGCAATAATTGTGCTATTGGAAATGCCAGATATAAAGGCTTTTGTTAAAAAAAAATGGGTCAGGGTTCTTCATTTCCTCTGTTGCGTAATATAACGACAGCATAACAGAAGAAGGGTCGAATAAAGACCTAGTCACAGGTAAATTGTTTCGATGACGATTTGTAAAACTGTCCAACTCATGCCAGCATGAACCAAAAACGGTGAACCAAATATGATGATGTTTATATGCAAGTAGCGGGAATATTAGTCAGCGTTTGGTTTCCCGAACCTTTCTCTTCTGCATGATAATTCAAACTGAAAAAAAATGTAACTCATAATTGGTATAAATAATTTACAAAAGGCCGTTTAATCTTTATAATCTAAACGATTTTAAATAAACCATGTGCATTATTCAGGCTTATGATGATAATCGATACCAGCTAGCGTGGATTCGAACCATGAAAGATGGCATAACATGATGGCAATGAAGAGAAACGCAATAAACGCACGGCCACTGATCAAATCAAAATATTTATCTTAACGTACCAATTTATCAGCCAGTCATAGTGTAACATTACCCAATATATTTTAGCCGCAGCCTCCTACATCACAAATCAGACTAAGACAAAAAAATAACTCGAACTCACTTTTTCATGCAACAACGACATTTTTTTATCTCATTCTGCTGCCACGTGTGACCTCGCTACAGATGTGACGTCTCTCACGTGATCGTCGTCTCTAACGTGATCTCTCTCTCTCTCTCTCTCTATATATATATATATATATATATATATATATATATATATATATTAGTCTTTTTTTCTTTACAGCGACATCATTTTGAATTTCGTATTGTATTTCCATACGCGCGTCTTCGCGCTTTTACAATAGTGGTACTGAAACGAAGCGGCGCTCCCTCCAACTCGTTAACAGCTTCTTCCGAAGGAGGGATTTTCATAGAAATATCGAATACGCAAGCGGTTGTAGATGCTCATTGGGAGAGATGGTGTTAGGTTTCTAAAGTTTCTTCAGGGAGATATCAACGTGTTCCTACCTACAGCACCTAGTGTTCCCAAATCGCAACTAATCTTGTACTGACCAGGCTGAACGTTGCTTAACGTCGGCGATTTAAAGAGAACCGATGTGTCAAGGTGATTATTCCGTTTACCTTTTGTAGGGATACGAAATTATATCTGGTTTACTTCACCTTATATCTTTATTTTAATCTCAGAAAACTATTTTTGGCGGAAATAAAAGGGGTAGTTCTCTAGTGTTGTAATCATTTTAATGAACAAAAATAGCTGCTCCAGAAGTGGGATTCGACTTTTTAGCTACACTAAAAGAGACCCGCAGGGACTCCAGTCGAAACTAAAGGCATTGACTTAGAGAAGGTGTACACAGAATATTTTAGAAGGAATCATCATCATATCTCGCCCTGTTTATTTTGTAAGCCATCCTCATTCGGCTATATATAACTTCATCTAGGGAATCATTCTAATTCACCCTTCTCTTTACTTCTGAACCTATCATCGTTCTCATGTCTTATTTCTTTTATTTCTAAACCCATTATCATTCCTGCCTCGCTATTTGTTTGCGCTCTATTTATCTTCATCTTGAACCTAAACCTATTTTAGACATTGTTCATTTTCATTCTACACCCTTCCAAAATCTGATCTATATAAGAACCAACCTTTCTTTATCTATTTCTACTCTAAAAACAATGATTATATCACCTCTCCCCCTCCTTTTTACTTGTTCTCTCTCTCTCGTTATTCCCTCTTACTTCTTTACTCTCTCTCTCTTTCACTCTCACTCTCTCTCTACTCCATCTCTCTCACTCTCTCTCTACTCCATCTCTCTCACTCTCTCTCTCTCTACTCCATCTCTCTCACTCTCTCTCTCTACTTCATCTCTCTCTCTACTTCATCTCTCCCACTCTCTCTCTACTTCATCAATCTCTCACTCTCTCTCTACTTCATCTCTCTCTCTACTTCATCTCCCTATCTCTCTCTACTTCATCTCCCTCTCTCTCTCTCTCTACTTCATCTCCCGCTCTCTCTCTCTCTCTACTTCATCTCCCTCTCTCTCTACTTCATCTCCCTCTCTCTCTACTTCGTCTCCCTCTCTCTCTACTTCCTCTCCCTCTCTCTCTACTTCCTCTCCCTCTCTCTCTACTTCCTCTCCCTCTCTCTCTACTTCCTCTCCCTCTCTCTCTACTTCCTCTCCCTCTCTACTTTATCTCTCTCACTCTCTCTTTCTACTCCATCTTTCTCCTCCTTTCTCTTTACTCTAGCTTTCACTCTCTTTCACTCTCACGCCTTTTTGTTCTCTCACACCTTCTTTTCTCTCCTCTCCTTTTTCTCTCTTTCCTCTCGTTTCTATTTCTCTCTTTCCTTTCCTCTCCTTCCTTTTTCTCTCTTTCCTCTCCTTCCTTTTTCTCTCTTTCCTCTCCTTCCTTCCTTTCTCTTTCCTCTCCTTCCTTTCTCTCTTTCTTTTCCTTACTTCTCTCTTTCCTCTCCTTTCTTTCTCTCTCTTTCCTCTCCTTTCTTTCTCTCTCTTTCCTATCCTTTCTTTTTCTCTCTTTCCTATCCTTTCTTTTTCTCTCTTTCCTATCCTTTCTCGCTTTCCTCTCCGTCGTTTCTCTCTCTTTACTCTAGCTCTCTGTTTCTCTATACTCTAGCTCTCTCTCTCTCTCTCTCTCTCTTTCTCTCTACTCTTTCTTTCTTTCACTCTCTTTCACTCTCCCACCTTCTTTTCTCTCCTCTCCTTTCTCTCTCTTTATTCCCCCTTCCTCTCTTCCCCTCACTTTCTCTCACTTCTCTCTCCCATCTACCTTTCTCTCAATCGTCCCGCCTTCTCCCTCATCCCTCCCCGCTCAATTTTCCCTCTCGATTACTCATATTCCTCATTTCTTTTCTTTATTTTTATATAGATATAATGTATCTCTAAGGAGTTTTGATGGCGGAAAACGTCGGAATTAATGGGCATACTCATATTTACACCAGTAGGATAAATTACAAATAATGACGAGATGGTCTAATGACCCTAAGAAACATTAATGGACCAGCAATAGATAAAACTTGAAAAGAAAGATCTTCAAACAAACAGGATTCAATATTGACATAAAAAAATATAAACTAAACGAAGTAGATCTATTTAATGTAATATTCAACCTAGAAAAAAAAACTTCACCTAATATACCATTTAGGAAACAAGATGATAACTGACTTTGCTTTATACCCATCAGCACAGTCATCAAACAAATCCCACAACCAATCACCCAAAGATTGGCTGATAACTCATGGAATTAATAAACTTCAAAATATACATTACAAAACTGTCTTTAAAAGGCGGTAGGATTAACAAACATCTACTGTAGATGAACAAAACACCTTAGTAGAAAAAAGGGTATTGTAATTCGCTTGAACCATTAACGAGCAAGAGTGAACGAAGACAAATAACTGGACAAAATAGTATGCGATATTTGTGTTCAAAATCTTACCTATTTATTATTGCTGTTAACCTTTCACTTACTGTTAATAAACTTTGGAGTGGTTGGAACATTCTTTTACGTTTCTCTAAACATTGGCATTTAAATATAAATTAATTGAACTTAAAAACAAAAAAAAAAAATTCAACCGGCATCTATAATATAAATATCACTTATCTGTATGTATGTATGTATGTATGTATGTATGTATGTATGTATGCCTAAAACTTTCGACAGAGGGGACGGATTTTTATGAGATCGCGATCGTTTTCAAGCTCGACCCTTTGGACGACAAATATCGAAAAATTGACGAACGTTATTAATTCCCTCACCCTCGACTGAGCACTGGTGTACAGGGAGGGGTCGCTTTTATCACTGGTATAATCGAAAGTCATCGCTTCTTTTGGATTGACTAGCCTTAATTTAAACCTTCGCCACTTTGGGCTGGCGATAGATGCAACAGCAAAGACGTCAATTATTTTCACGTTCTTTTTCTCCTTCGCGGTACCGGTTCGAGCCTGCCTGGTTACTACCACTTATTTATTTATTTAGTTTGCTCAACACACACTACTTAACACCCAGCCAACTTTAAATCTAAATTGATTTAACGTTTTTTTTTTTTTAAAATCAATCAACATGTAAAAATAAAGGTCTTGAGTACAGTTTTCATATTTGGACTGTTTAAGGTTCTTAATAACGTTCAGAGACGTAGCTATAATTTGCTGGATCCCATCATTTCTTCTTCTGTGCCCCCCTCTCACACACTCTCACTCTCTTACTCTCTCACTCTCTCTCTCTCTCTCTCTCTCTCTCTCTCTCTCTCTCTCACACACACACACACGAAGACAGATGTGATGTTTATATACTCTATAGTATTTTAACATACGTTCTTCGGTATTGTGTGATTCATGCTCTGCTCCCTTTGGTCTCGTAGTGCTACCAGATCAGGCTGTCTGAAGATACTGGCTTCCTGACCTAAAATGCACCATACATTAATGCTATTTTCTATTTTCCTTCTCTTTTGTAAAACTCAATCATGTTCTGAAAATTCAAAAACAAAATCAACCCTTTTCTTCTACAAAACAAGCAATTCAAACATCACGAACAAATATTTGAACATCAAACAATCTTGAACCATTAAACATTTTTTTACCAAAATAACCCGAATAACCAAATCAACTTATGGTTCAGCTAATTTTACTCGTTACTCAAATGGTTTTCTTTAATTCTCTGTTCAAGTGTGCATCTTATTCCAGTAACTTTTTTTTTTCTAAAAATACTGGCTTCTGAAAACTTTTCTTGATATTTTTCACCTACTGGTGCCTCTGTCTTTTCAGGAAAACCGTCAATAAGCACGCCATGTTCTTTAGTTGATGACTTTTGGTTCTATTTGCAACGTTACAAACGTCTACGCATGTAGAGACCCAATACGTTGTAGACTGCGTCGCAAGGAACATAAGAAAGGAAGAGGAAAGAAATTCAACTCGCTATTTCAGGTTTTAAACAACATACCTTTATTTCAAGCTCTTTAACGTGACCGTGATCGTGCACACGTTCTTCTTTTTATAATCGTTTTCCTTGCCGTTACGTCCCTTCGTTCACGGCTCGGTTATTTGCATACAGCTGCCATACTGTTACATTTTTAGCTATTTACATCAAGTGTTTTCATTTCTGGCCCGAAGTGACTTTCATTAAATAAATATTTCTTTTTAATTGTTTTAACTTTTATTAACGCAATTGCTATTTCCACTAGAAAAAATCAGGGTCTACTATGGTAGAGGCCAGATTCATAGAGAGACAATCTAAGCGGCGTGTTAGTCTGTAAGATTACTGTTCACATTACGTTTAACATTCTGCATTTCGTATGAGCGGCAAAACAGAGGAAGGGTAGAATACTAAATGAAAGTAGTTCGAGGAAAAAAAATAGCTATTAAGCTAGAAAATCTTCCGGCATCTAGAGACCTTTATACTGAAGAGGTTGGACTTTGCTGATAGTTGCGCTCGTCGGCTGTATTTTTGTTGAAATCTACCCATTTTGCACAATTAACGAATACTACACAGCCACCTTACATTCATTAACACTTATCCTCGAGTGGCCTTCGTGCCTTGATAAATAGTGACTCCCAAGCAAAAAAAGATTTAATACTAAATGCTCAACTGTCTAGCCAGTTGTGATCAAACTTAATAAACTTGGATAATAACCTAGAAAGTTGGTTTATGAATAGACTTATACATTCCATTGGGCTTAGATGTCCAAGTCAATTCTATGAATTTTGATTGGTCTCTAGTCCATGAGTGCATGGTAAATATTGCTTCATTCAAGCAACAATTTACCGATCAATTATTTGAAATTCTCGTGCCAGTAAGCGCCAATTGGATTCTAATTGGATACACCCATGAAAACGCATGAAACGCTGTTGGAAGCAAAATTATAAATAATCTTTGTCGGTCACATACAACAATCAGGATGTATATTAAAATTCCCTGCGGGGCGAGAACATTAGGATGGAATATAGTAAAGGACTCCATCTACGTTATAATGTGAAGTTATTTACAATGAAAATAGAACACTCTTAAGGTTAATGTTGTTTGAAATGGTTCATAATATTTACTTCTCTCTTATGTCACATAACTGTCACAGTGGCTACATTGATTAGTGTTTGGACCTTGACAAATTGATAAAATAAACTCTAATTGATAAAAATGGTTCATTTAATCAGTATAATCCAAAGATAGCAAGGTTGACCTTCAGTTGAATAGAAGAGAGAGAAATACAGAGAGAAAAACTAGCAGGTCAGCTTCCATCTTTAAACATTTTGCAATTTATGACTGTCATAAATTATAGTTTCATTTAATGCCTCAACCAGAAAATTCTAGCTTAGCTACGATTATAATTTGCTATTTCTTTCTGTCCTCTGATGAGAAGAATAGCAAGAACAGCATTCTTTGAAACTATGCGGAATAAGGACTTTCAACATTGTTTGCAGGAGTATTCCGTCGGGTAATAAATGTAATTGTTAATTTTAATTTACAATTAAAATAAAGTTTTAATGTTTTTCTTTTATAACAAGTTCTACTCTCTATTGTGTGTATTGAGCTTTTGTTATTTGGTTGGGATTAATCTATTAATATTTAAATACTGTTATTTATATTAGATTGAAGTTTACTCTTGCTTGTATCAGGTAAACATCGCATTTAATTTGATTTTTTTATTTCTTATATATATATTTATGTGTGAGTGTGTCCCTAAAAATGGGACGATAATGCATATGTAAGAAAGAGAACTATCTAAGTACGAAAGGCGTTTATTTAAATTAGTAATACAAGGTGACCCCCCCCAAACAAAAAACAAAAGCTAAATGGAGGCCATCTAGAACATATGCTGTAGAACGGAGAAAAAAGGCCAAAGACCCTTGTGTTTTGATGTGATGTTTTGAATATAATAAACGAGTTATGACCAAAGTTTCTGTAGCAGAATTAGCAGTAACCAAAATGAGAAATAGAGCTTACCTCGGATACGTCTGGTTTGGGTTGACCGAAAGAGAGAGTTCCAAGATGGCGTCCATGGGCTTTTATTAGCGTTTACCCAATGTAATTATTGTTGAATCACGTCTGCTCTCGCGCGATTATGCAAATATGTCGTTCCCGGTCGCTATAAAGGCAGGACACTGGAAAGGAGAGGGGGCGTTCTGCAGATTGTGTGTAGGTGATTCTGGCGAGTAGATTGTGCTTGTTACAACCCACGTGTCTGCGAGAAGCGAGTTTTTGTTCCGTCTGTTTTTAGTTGTATTTTTTTTTTGTTTTGCCTACTACATTTTTGTTTCAAGCTATTTCGGCCCGACTATGGCGAAATTGCAGATTAGCAAGCCGTTCTCTGGCGAGGGAGACGTTGTAGCGTGGCTGAAAAAAGTGAGACTTGTCGCACAACTTCAGCAGGTGGATGATGTAGCGAGTCTGCTACCTTTATATCTGGAAGGTGATGCACTGGCCCTCTACATGGAAATAGAGGAGGATGATCAAAGAGAAATAGACCGGATTGAGGCCCGATTAAAGGAGGCATTTACCGACGACGCGTTTGCAGCATACATAAATATAACTATGGTTAGATGGGCTGGCGAACGTGTGGATGTTTACGCCAACAAAATCAGGCAGTTGGTTTGATTGGCCGGATTCACAGGAGATGGCTTAGAGAGACTCACAAAATTGACTTTCGTCACTGGGTTCCCTGACGCTATCTCAATTGCTCTTCAACATGTGCCGAACATCAAAGTCCTGACCATGGGGGAACTAATGTCGAGAGCAAGAATTTTGACGACGATTGGGGAACACAATCAGGACGTGGTTGTGGCCACACGCTCACCCAACAACCACAGGGCCCAGAATATTCCTGTTAGTGTGACCTGTTTCAAGCGCAATACGAAAAGCCACTTTGCAAAGAACTGTCGAAAACGTGAAACACGGTGTTACCGTTGCGGTGAGAGTGGACACTGGGCTCGGAATTGCTCGGGAAACGAGCACGGGGAGGACGCATAAGCGCCAGTCTCCTTCCCCACCAAGATGCGATCACAACGCTCCCGGGTATAAGCATCCACGTTGACGGGACGCGATGTTTGGCGCTTATTGATACAGGATGCTCTAGGACTATTTTACATGCAGACCGGTGTCGGTCTTGGACAAAAACGAACGTAGATATCAAAACGATTGGTGGAATGTCCCATGCGTGCTGCGGTGTTGGAGCGGTCTCTGTGTCCACTGACGAAGGTGTGTCTGCCAGAATCGATGTGTTGGTGGTGCGTGGCAAACCGCTGGGGTTTGACTTACTTCTAGGGATCGACGCTATAAAAGCTCTGGGCGGTGTCGTTGTCAACCCTACAGGATCAGTGCGGCTGGGCGACAGGAAAAATATTAAATGCGCAGCCATTTCTATTAATGAACCAGATTTCACCGCCACCTTTGATCATCAAAACCGAACGTGGACCGCATCGTGGAAGTGGTCTGAGGACCACCCCCCTGAAAGACTACACAATCGAGTGTCAGAATACCCAGTGCCGGCAGAAATCCGTGAAGAATACACGCAGGAGCTCCGCACCTGGATAGATAATGGTTGGCTCGTGCCGTACCCAGAGGATTAATTGGGACCTCCCAAAGGCCTAATTCCTCTGATGGCTGTGATGCAGCAGAATAAAGCCAAAGTGCGCACGGTAATGGACTACCGGGAGCTAAATCATTACATAGACGCGTTTACGGCCAACGCAGATGTTTTGCGGCTAAGCTGCGCGAATGGAGACAAAAAGGTGGTAACGTGTCTCTACTCGACCTCAGGAGAGTATACCATTGGGTCTCGGACACGCTAACTGGAAAGGCGCGAGTGCGCACTAAAGCAGCAAGCGAGATGCTTATTAGGAGGCGACTAAGCACTCTAAAGGAGCTCGTGAAAGAGTACGGGCTGACAGTGGACGTGACGCTGGTTCCATCAGCACGAAACTTTGCTGACCGATTGACACGAGTACCACAGACATGGTTTGAGGCAAAGAAAAAGAAAAACGGGTTTGACCCGGTGATAGGCGCGGTTCACACAGACGAGCTGGTTGAGAGTCAAATCATGGCTATTCACAAAGGTAGCACTACCTACTTTGTCAGGAGAAGTTGCCCAACCACGACAAAAGCAACCGTTAAAACGGTCATACGGAAATGTGACGAATGTCAGTCCACTGACCCAGCGCCAGTCAGGTGAGAAAAGGGAAAGCTGGAAGTTAACGAGAATTGGCAAAGAATTGGAATGGATATCACGCATTATGGCACCTTCCATTTTTTAACTCTAACAGACTGTGGCCCATCACGTTTCTCCATTTGGAGGAAATTGGCAAGTCAGGACTCGGCAAGCGTGATCCATCAGTTGGACACAGTGTTCCTCGAGCGTGGCTCGCCGCATGAAATCCTTTTAGACAATGACACGGCTTTCTGCAGCAACGCATTCCAAGCATTTGCACATAAATAGGGAGTTCGCTTGCGATTCCGTTCTGCGTACTCTCCAGCCGGGAATGGCATAGCGGAGCGATGTCACCGTATAGTGCAACGAATAGCGGCTAGAATGCGCTGTCCCATACAGGAAGCTGTCTACTGGTATAACATCACACCAAGAGACGACACATCTCCCTTCACTGCGCCTGCCAACAGGATTTATCGATACGAAGTTCGAGTAAAGGAGACTAATCTCGCAACTGCGTCTGCAGATCCCAAGGACAGCTCTTACCAGATTGGAGATCGCGTGTGGGTCAAAAGACCGCAAAATCGATATACCACGAGGTTCGGCAAGGGTGAGGTGACCAAGGTAATCAGCCCTCAATCGATTTTGGTGGACGGTGTACCTCGCCACGTGAAAGATCTGCGCCCTCGCCATTATGTCGTTACATCGGAGGAAGAGGAAGACGGATACTACCCCCCTGTCCCTTCCCTGATTGTGAAACACCGCCTATAGAACAGGCTGGCGGCAATAACGGTGGTAATGAAGAAGATAACAAGGAGAAAGTGCTGCCTCCGGTTCTTCGAAGAAGTACCCGACAAAGAGGCCTCCCCCCATGCCCCGTTTGTGATCATGAGATCGGGGGGAGTGTAGCAGAATTAGCAGTAACCAAAATGAGAAATAGAGCTTACCTCGGATACGTCTATTTTGGGCTGAGCGAAAGAGAGAGTTCAAAGATGGCGTCCATGGGCTTTTATTAGCGTTTACCCAATGTAATTATCGTTGAATCACGTCTGCTCTCGCGCGATTATGCAAATATGTCGTTCCCGGCTGCTATAAAGGCAGGACACTGGAAAAGAGAGGGAGCGTTCTTCAGATTGTGTGTAGGTGATTCTGGTGAGTAGATTGTGCTTGTTACGACCCACGTGTCTGCGAGAAGCGAGTTTTTGTTCCGTCTGTATTTAGTTTGTTTTTTGTTTGTTTGTTTTTTTGCCTACTACATTTTTGTTTCAGTTTCATTTCATTCGGACAAAACACTTAGATACTGGTCCTAATTCTAGTTGGGGCCCGTTTTGGGGGGTGGGGTCCCTCTCTCCAGCAAAAACATAAGGATACGCACACGCATACACACACACACATATATATATATATATATATATATATATATATATATATATATATATATATATATATATCTGCCCTGTAATGTCGTTAGCTCGGGTTTAATTGCTTGAATCGGGAAAAGGGTGTGTTTGCAATGCCATAGAATAGCGAATTAGTTGTTTTCTGTTCGCTATATCTCTGTCCTCAATTTCATTTTCCTCTTTCTCTCTCGATTATGGATTAAATACTATTTCTACTTATACTCTTATTTGCTTTTATTTATAATAAACTATTCCAATCTGTTTAATTCTTTACGTTCTTCTGTTAAGAGAGAAAGACCGAGAGACGGGAAAAGAAAGAGTCATAAATCGAGTATGACAGAAATGGTATAGAGTGAATTAAGACATCGAAGCGTCTTTACAAAATGTTTATCTATCGTTGCGTTCTGTAATACTTGTTTATAGACGCAGTTTAGTCGCTCCATTACACAGTAGTTTAAAACAACGTTTACATCGATGCTCGCCATTTAAGAATATCCGTTATTGTGTAATATCGGAAGCGCTTAAAAAGTCGGAAAAAAGTCTGCTTCTTTTGTTGTTCCGAAATTATTGTTGGAATTTTAGCTTTGATAATAAATATGCCTTCCTGCATGATTGGAATGGGGAAACATTATACTTCCTTGTAGCAGCAATAAAAATCGAAAGAAACAATTGGAAATCCAAGTTAAAGAAAAAATAAACCAAACAGGAAAAAAAAGACATCCATGCGTTTATATTTATTGCTGTATTGGCATATGGTATCGTCCAACGTGATTCAGATTCTGTCTAAACGAGATGTCCAATTCGCTTTCTTAACGATTGAAACGCTAACCTTAAGTAATGATCGCTTTTCGTTTTGTGATACATGAGGATCATTTTTTTACGTAATTGGAGAGAAGTAGATGGAGGCGCGAAATAAGACGCATGAATGAGGGGGGGGGCAAAGAAGAAGAGAAAGATAACAAAGAAGTAGAGAAAAAGGAAGAATGAATACGAGAGAGTAAAACTATCGGAAGGAAAAGGGATGAAAAAGAGAAGGAAGAAATGGGGAGTAAGGAGAGAAGAGAAGGAAATGATTCTTTTTTTTTTTGTTTTGTTATACACGAGAATATTTTCTCAACAATTGAAGGGGAGGGGAAGAGGAGAGACGAGAAAGAAGAAAGAGGGGCCACGGAGGAGAGAAGCGGTGGAGAGAAAGTGAGATTGGAAGATGAGGAAATGAAGGGATGAGGAAAGGAAAGATGAAAAAAGGAAAAGGCGTTTTCAGTAATTGGTGTAGAAAGGGATGAATAGGAGAAGGGAAGATTACAAAGTAGAAAGAGGGAACAGGGAGGCAGGATAAAGAAAAGGAGGAGGGACGGAGAAGGGAGGATGGGCGAGCAAAAAGAAGGGGGAGGGAAGGAAGCGAAGAGGTATGTAGAGAAGAATAATGAAGAAGAGCTGCAGGGGGAAAATGAGAAAGAGAGAATAGGAGACAGTGAAAAGGGAAAAGAAAGAGAGGAGGAATACTAAGTAACGATAGTTTTTCGTCTCGTGGTAGATGACAATCTTTTTTGTTCTATAATTGAAGAAAAAGAGGTGAGAGGTGGCGATGAGGCGGTTAAAATTTCCTTTACTAAAATGGTGGATAGTAGCTAAGAACTCATCAATTTCAGTGTACGGGTAAGCTCACATTTGGTAAAAAATAATGATAAAATGTCTAAATTCAATTTGCACGTTGAGCAATGAACATCCTATTTCAAACTGAGTCGTGAGAGACCGAGCCACCACCAACAGACAGACAGAACCTTTACAAGAACTAGAAAGATGCACCAATAAATAACTAAAACGCTTACCCTGAATTATGGCCGCTTTTAGTTTTGTAATACGCAAAAATCCTTTTTTTTTTCTTTTTTTTTTTTTTCGTAATTGAAAAGGAAGCGACAATTGATTGTCGTTAACGTAGATGGCCGATGGCGAATGAATGGAAAATGCCAATTTTCAACTACAGATAAATCTGAATTGGTTATAAATAAAATTATACTTTTGGTTAGCTAATAACTTCATGCCAATTTGTACCTTTCCATCGCAGTGTCGCTGGCATTTGTAAGAATCACTTCTTGCCAAATGCAGATGTTAAAGATATTAAAGCCCTTAAAGACGTTAAAGATTACCTTACTTGTTATGTGTTTTAGTCGATAAACATTTATACAGAGATTATTGGACTTAAGAACTTCTGCGACGCACGAGGCTTTCAAAGTAAACCATTGTTTTCGATCTGAAACTACCTCGACAGCTTTCCTCCGGTTGTGAACAAATCTCTCGCGATTGTTCGGTTCTAGTTCATTTTTGTTCCTCCTTTTTATTTTGCCATCAGAGATCCATTAAAACACTTGCTTCGAAATCTTCTCTAAAGCCAATCGCGGGGTATACCCGAACCAGCCTAAACGCTGTTTGCAGATTATTGACGATGCCACCTGTTGGTTAGTGCAGTCTCTCATTCCTTTGTTGGTAGTTTTACCGCTCCGATTGATCCGTAATATATACCACTAATGTCCATTCTTTAAATACTGGCCCAAGAAAGAAGTACGCTTCGAAGTGTTCGCATTAATATTTGCTCATGCATGGAGTATCGTTGCAACATCTGGACTGGTGTTTCTATCATTAGTGTCTCACTCTTGGACAGAGTAAAAAAAAGTCTCCAATCTAATAGGTCCCGCACTATAAATCAAACTTTAACCCCTGTCCAATCGCTGAAATATTGTGTCTTTGTGTCTGTTTAAAAAGTACTTTCATGCAATGTACTCTGATGAAGTTGTAGCACGTGACCCCTCCCCTGAACATGTATAATCCTGACTAACGCTACAAGCAAACTCTACGTCTTACCTCTTGAGACCCCAGACACCGGAAATCCTTTTACTTCAGTTCTTTTCTTCATTGCTAGACTTTATAATTCCCTCCTTATTTTATGCTTCCCTGACTGTATTAATATACAGCAGTTTAAATGTAAATGGAACATATATCTTCCTGTTTAACTACATAAATATTTTCCATGTAGACGTGATATGACAAAAAAAAACAGACATTTAGGTGATAATACGCCTTTTGGGGATAAAACGTATAAAAATATTTACATAATATCGAATTACATCAGTCATTAAATCTTTCGCAGATTAAAAAAAAAAAAATCACTCATCGCTAACTTTTTATTTAAAGTAAGAATTTTTTTTCGAATTCATTCCAAACAGAGGAACTTTCCAAAACTGCTATTACCTTTTCTATGTAAGGGTTTGTAATGCGTTTTATAATTTTATTACAGTGTGATAGGACTGAACTATCGCGAGTTGAAAAAAAAAACACCAGTCGTTTCTCATGACCGAAAATAAAAAATAAAAATCTTGATTTTCTTTTTAAAATGTTCTTCTTTTGATGATTAGATTTAAGTTAGGAGGCCTTGACACATAAAAACCCTGAAGAGGGAAAAATCTTGAATGTAAGAGGGTTAGATATCAACCATATGAAAGAGAACAATAGCCGTTCATTCAAAGAAATAAAAAAAAAAGATCTTCTAAACTGGAAAGAAAACAAAGAAAAAATCAAATGTATCAATCAGTATAAAAAAGTAGAGGCAACGAAAAACAAGAAAAGAAATTTTATGGATATAGATTGGCGTCCTCTTCTTTGTACTCGTTCACTTTTGTGTAACGAGACAATTACCAAATGAAACGATAAAATTGTTGGTTTGATGAAAACAACATTACACCTGTACTTTAAAACTTTTGTTGAAAAAATCAATTCCGGTAACTTGATTATATCGTAGAGTTTACATCTATTCAATGTAGCCGCATGCAGCCTCATCCAACGCCTTGATACGGGTCCTGAATTGGGAGCATGCCTTTCCCACAAGTGCCAATGGGAGCTCGACGGATAGTGGCGGTTAGACTGGTTTTAGTTTTGTGAGAGGTCATGTTGGTGATGTTATCGACCTATGACCAAACAAAGTAGTCCAGCAATTCAGGTAGGGGGGTGAGGGGTGCCAGTGAGAGAAGGGTTCAAAGTCGTAGCACTCCTTCTAAAACCAAGCCTGTGTCTCTTTAGACTTTTGAACCGGCGCTGAGTCCTGTTACCATGCCCAGGGTCTGTCAGTGGTAACCTGATTTCAATAAGGGATCACCACTCTTCAACACGTCCAAGTTCATTTTGATTTTGACTTTCAAGCCGACTTCGAAGATGTGAGGTGGCATGGTGTGGCCCTCACTTGAAACTACACCAAAGATCATAACCGTTGGTGGTCTGATGCGTTGAACCGTCTGGATTTGCATTTTGAGAGTGTTGGCAATAGTCTTGTTGCCATAACTTGGATCGGTAGAGAGCATAACAGCGGCGCATCTCTAATCTCACTCGTTGAACATTGTGTCGCTTTAAGCATAATAGGAGGTTCCTATCGCTCTTGGGATGTGTGCAAAATTGGTCAATTAAGGTCTGCAACAAATAAAGAAAACCGATTTTCATCAAACGGAAATGTCATCATATCGTCTTTTCTAGGGTGACAATTTTATTGTTCCATCCTGTATATACCTATGAAGAATACGATTAGTGTTGAAATAATAACATTATTACTTAGAAACTAATTCTTAATATGTGAAGGATACGTATTTTAACAACTAATCTGTACTTTCACCTAACAATTTAACAAACAAACGTGAAATTTGGATTTAATTCGAAAAATACGAGTCGGACAATGTAAGGGTGTGTATGGTATATATAACATGAATATTGTTAATACTTTGTATGCAAGAAACTCAGTATTACCCGGAAGCAACGATTGTTCAAATACAGTATTATGTGGTAAGTTGTATATGTCATTGGAAATGGGCTAAATATCGCCTATGCTGTTTTTAGTGAATTTTGTAACATATACCACTATGATACTATGTTTGGACTATCATTGCTGCGGTATGACACGGAGTTTCTTGCATATAAAGAAGTATGTTAGGTGTAAACACGACGTTGCCAGGATCAGTAGCTTTAGAGTAGATATTTACATGTTGAACACCTCCACAATGTTAGAAAGTGTGGATATCCAGCCAACTCCTCTAAAAAGGGGGCAGTCTGGCCTTACAAAAATTGCCCTGGTATTCCCATAGACATCCCGCGGTAGGAGCACCTCAGACTACAAGCAATAAACTTGCCTCACCCGAAAGCCGGGTGGCAAGACCTGGAAGGGTGAACCTACTAAGTAATACCCAGACTGTGTACGTCAGTCAACAGGTACTGAGCCAGTTCTTGGGCGCCGCACCCCTCAGGTTGATTGTCAAGAACGGATTCTTGACGTACTCAGTTTCCAAGCAGCCGAAGCAGCACGGACACTTTCATTTCATCGATAAAATAAGGGTATAGTTATAGAGTAATGTTGTTAGAATGTTGCTGACTAGTTCTTTTTTTTTTTTTGCATTATTTTTGTTAATTCCATCTTCATCTTCCACATTTGTTTTTTTTTTCCTTTATTAATTTTAAAAAGAAAACATAAGGAAAAATCGTTTCCATAAAGGATTAGACCATTACTATCTCGGTTCAAGCCTTTAGTTCGTCTCCAGTTTACAAAATCTATGTATGATGTTGATTATTTTAAATTCCTATCACTCTTCTAATACGTGATAATCCTATTTACTTGCCTCTTCACGAGGGCAGAGTTAGACACTAGGTTGGGTATTTAATGTGGGGGAAAATCCAATCCAGCTTCTCAAAAAGAGGCACTCTGGATAGGAACAAAAATAAAAATTTTGTCAGTCATGACGGATTTCTCCTCCATCGACCGAGGAGAGAAAAGGTGAAGTGTAGCATCAGAACAGATACTACACTGTGATCTTACAGAACAAATCACATCGCTTAATGCCTTTTAATGCCAATGTTTAAGTCGGAAATTTCTAGAGCCAGTATTCAGAGAAATGCCCATGTATTAGTTAAAGGAAATTGATGAAAACTTAAGCATGTCGTCGTAATCATAATATTTAACTGCAATGATGCTATATCCCCCACAGGTATGGATGTAGAGGTAATGTCGGTATCTGCGTACGTTCACAACATTCATTCGTAAAGTGATTATTTTCCAACCATTTTGGCTTGCCTACTTCACGGTAGAATTCTTTGTTATCTTAGTCAAATCGATATGAAAATATGCGGGAAGGAAGAAATGGAGAAAGCTGGAGAGAGACATAGGGAGGGAGAAGAGGGGAAGAAGTGTATATAATAAATTTAAAATAATTCTATGATCAAATGAGGAAAAGAGGGAGAGGTACAAAGAGAGCAAATTAAACAGATAGGAAGGAAGAGACATGCGAGGTTTCTGAAATAGTGTTAGAAAGTATGTGAGAATGGGGGTTTTAATATATATACTAGCATGGGTGTCCGGCGTTGCCCGGGTATTTGGAGATGTATGTTGAGCAAAAAAAAAAAAAGTGGTCAATTTTTTGACTTTGACCCCTATTATGACCCCTTAAATTTTATTGTTTTTGGGCTCAAATTAAGTTATTAAGTTAGATCCATGTCCAATGAACCTATATCTAAAATTTCAAGTGTTTAGACCGAAAATTGTCGGAGGAGTTTGGTAGCGTTCTCAAAGGTTAAATTGTTGAACTTTGACCCCTTAATCGCCAAATTTCTGGCCGAAAATCGATCACATCGTTTTTTCCAAATCTCAGTACCCTGTATATCAAATTTCGAGTCTGTAGACGTATTATGCTCGTAAGAAAACATTTAAATACTCTAATGAAATTGGAATTTATTATATATAGAAAAAGTAGGAGCTGGTCTTCGGACTAAGATCACGGTGTAGTATCTGTTCTAATGCTATACTTACGTTAGTTTGCCATTAGTTAATGAAGGGGAAAACTTCCTTTACAGAGGCATTTTGTTTCTACTTCCCTTTTTTTTTTTGTTTTTTTTTTGAGGAACTGTTTTTCTCCCACATTAAAAGCGACTTTGTGTTACATTTTGCTTTCGTATGGAAGCAAATAAATACCAATATTTATTAATTCCTGATCGATACCCATTGTTGAAATGTGTGAAAATAGAAGATATCTAAATTTTTATTAACGCCTTTCCCATTTTGCATAAAGGTAAACTAAATTCAACATAGCTCATATTTGTAATTCTCTTTGTTTCCTGCTTCCTGGGCTGTGTTAATATGCAGAAGTTTAAATAGAATTAGAACAGACATCTCGCTCTTCAACTCCCTAAGTAGTTCCCATGTAGGCATGATCCCCAATACTCCTTTCTTGATAAAGAAAATTCACATTATCTTATCGAATTACATTTTTTTCCGCAAATATCTGAAAAAATCACTTATCGTTTTCTCCTTATTTAGAGTAAGGATTTCTTTCGGAATATATTTCAGACAGCGGATCTTGTCTACATTGTCATTTACTGCTTTATGTAAGGTTTTGTAATGGGTTTTATAATATTATTTCAATAAGATAGGACAAAACTATTAATATTAGTACAAAAATTTATAATGATCGGTTAATTCGTTTACATATAAATATAAAAATGTACCTAATTAGAGCTTTTTTAGAAACTGGCATTTTTTATATATTTAAAAAGTAGGCCTACATCAACCATTATTGTTTTTTTTTTGTTTTTTTGTTTTTTACTTTCTAAGCTGTGTGTATATACATGTCTGTATGCATTGTTTTTGTGTTTGGTGAGGTGTCGTTTTTTACTGGGAATAAGGCTACATACAGAATGTCAGACATTCACACGCTACCTCAAAACTTTCGGCCAGATCTTTTTAAAATTCTTATTGTCTCTTTAAGTGCATGTGTTTGTATCCGTTTTGAACTTCGTTTACCGGGTATATGTGCTATGTACTTTTTGATTATCTTTTTCGTGGGTTTGCTTGTTTCTATAATTGCTACAATAACAGATTTTTTCTTAGCTTCCAGTTTCCTTTCGTGTTGTGCATCTGACCTTGGTATTACATTATCGTAACTCGTTTCATCCAGCCTAACTTCTACTCAGCTTGCCTTTTTTCTTGTCTCCTATGACTATATAATGTTAGACAGTTCCATTTTTCTATCTGGCTGTAGGGATTTTGCCAGTCAATATATTTTGTTTTAGCACGTAGTTCCTTATCGAAATGCAAGTATCCTTTTTTTACAAAGGAATTACCACTTATCAAGGACCAGATGCCAGTCGAGGATAACGGTTAAAGAGTGTACAGTGGTCAAAAGGACAATATCATAGCAATCGTTAGAAGTGTAAATTTGGTAAATTGGATTACTTAAGGGGAACGGCTCATCAAGAACTTGTTCACATTGGACTTGAAGACGGCCATATTGTATTCAGCAGGAAATCCAGTAAACGGAAGAGAGTTCTACAGGTGTGCAGTTCTTAGAAGCTTTGTTCATGGAAACTACGTTTAGGTTTAGGCACAGATAAAGAGTGGGAGAGATTATTGATAGTGTTTATAGCCAAACTTTCTAGTGTTTACTGTAGACTTCTCACGTTTTCTATTCCATAACATACACCAACATTGACGTTTAGAATTGTTTATTTTATTTCTATTCATTTTTGCTTGACAAATCGTTTGTCTGTTGATATGCATCCCAAGATCCGTGAACCAGCCGATATGACACATGAATTATTTGACATGATCGAATACATGCATCAATCATTTAGCAAAGCAGATCGATAAGGGAATTATTTACATTTTTAACAGATCAAAATTGAACGATACTCCTGATCTATCAAATGATGACATTTGATGTATGCGAAAGACCTTGGTCAATTAAACATATTTCGCTAACTTATAAGGCTGGCGCAAGGCTGATATATATAATAGAACATATAATATGGATTTTACCAAACAAGTTGGATCAACAAAAACAGTCATATCCTTCTTCTACAAATACTCCTGCCACAGAACTTCTGATAAATATAATGTTTTCACTTTGACTTTCCATGTCTCACTGACTTTAGCAAATAGGGTGCATACCTTTATAACTATTTGCTAATATTTTCACTCCTCTGATGAGATGGTAGACATCGAAACCCTATGGGTTAAGGAGATAAACTTTCTAAAGCATTCTTTGTCTTGCTTAGAATAATAAAAATTCTTTGATATGAAACTCAACCACTTCATTTCATTTCAATGAGAGTTTTTTGAAATTCATTGAATTACAATTTAATTTATTTGCTCTATCTTGAATATTGAGCAATTCTCGTTTAGATGGGATAACTTATAGAATATTACTGCCAGTAATATTTTGTAAACCTACAATCTCACGTTTACATAACCACTGATTGTTAAATAAAAACTACTCCGAAGTATATATATATATATATATATATATATATATATATATATATATATATATATATATATATATGCGGGGGTGGGGATGATGCTTCTTCTTCGGACATCCAGACGGGTCCCCAACTAAAGTTGGCAATCAATCGATTTTTAAAAAATGTGTGATTTCACCGATTTCGATGACAAAAAAAATATTGGAATGTGAAACATTTGTTGATCATCATTTAATCCCAGACAATGTCGTGTCTGCCTGCTAGTGTGTATATATATATATATATATATATATATATATATATATATATATATATACATAATCTGGAGGCAGAAATAAAATAGCTCACAAGTAAAGAGCCGATAAACATAATTATATAGATATCTACAAGTTATCTATCGATTCTATGTATAACTGAATTGGTTATGACGCTTTTATTGAAATGTTAACTTGGTTAACCCTCCTTGTACTAATGATTGTTTCAAAAAAGGGCATTACATCTCTGAAACGAGAGTACATAAATTTATTTTGTGCCTGAATTTTGAAATATATGTGGATGGTTAATCCCGTTCATTATCCACTCTCTCTCTCTCTCTCTCTCTCTCTCTCTCTCTCTCTCTCTCTCTCTCTCTCTCACTATAAGTGTGTATATATATATATATATATATATATATATATATATATATATATATGTATATATTCTTTATTAACACTAATAAAATACGGGTAATTATTCATAATAAAACATTTAAAATTAACATTGTGTTGAATAAAAACTCTGTAAGGTACACATATAGTAAATTAATATTAAATATCAATTTCAATGCGCTTTGGAAGAATATATATCTGACAATAATGAAATGAAACTAAGTGTTACATCGGTATTAATACAAACTACTTTCTTGTATGAGTAACGTGCATCTTTATAACATTAATAAAATTTTCCAATGACTTACACAAGGTAGTTGTTCTCCTCCCAAGATGCATCTTATTTCTAGCACAAAAACCAGACCAAGGATACCGACATGAAAAACGTTGAAAACTAGACGCCCCACAATTAATCATAATAATAATTTACGAACTGATGATGATGATGATGATGATAATAATAATGAATTATGTATGGCATAATCACGTTCATACACTTTGCTGTTAGATCACTGAAGTTAAGCAACGTTGAGCCTGGTCAATACTAAAATGGGTGACTATTTGTCAATTCCAGGTGCTGTATGTGCTCCCGCATATCTCGTCAATGTTTTCAGTTGTTCTGGACTTCTCCTTGCAAATGGACTCGATCAGTACCGATCAAGGTGAGGTGTAGTTAGAGATTGTGCAATATCTGCCTCACAATTACGCTACCTTTACAGGGGTTATTCATCGTGTCTCGATACTAAACGCGGGTATCGATCGATTTACAAAACGAGTCAGAAATTTTCAAAGTGTCTAGCGTGATAATCGAAATTTAAAACTTCTTAGCCGTAAGGAAACCTGCTTTTCTAATTTTGTATGTGCAGTGCATGAAAGCATGTTCGCATACAACATCGTATCGCTGCAGACGTGTATTTTATGGTGGTAAGTTACTGAACAAACCACAGACGCGCGTATGCAAATGCATGCGAAACGATGTCACCGTAAGGAAAAAACTATAAAACGGAGAGAGAAAGCACGTTAGAGAGGTCGATCACGTGAGAGATGTGGATGACGTTCGATAACACGTTCAAAACGACTTTCGGGAAAACAGAGGTCAGAGAGGAGCAGGATCACGTTTTATTCGTGCTCGGAAATAAATGTCATTGTTACAAAAAAAGGGAGTTGAATTATTACTTGTCCTATGTCCATTGCGACGAAGACTACATACAACGTGTGTGCCCCTTATATGAAAACGTGTACTACGTTACATTACTAGCCACTAAAAACAAAACAGTAAAAGATATAGGTCTGCCCCCACCCAAACTAGCCCCGCCTGGGAATGACTAGATAAATCTAATCGAAACTGCTTGCAAATATGACAGTAAATGGAACAAGCAACCACCAAAAACGTTACACATAAATTTGAGTGAAATACTAAATTGACTATTCGAAACATTAAAAGATTTCTAAAACATTAGACCAAACAAAAAAAACTCCGTGTGTTTTATGAACATTTGCCTGAATGGAAAACAGACTGCTCAATAACCTCTATCTATATCTGATTTTATTTACGATCATCAGGATTGAAAGTACTCAATTATTTTTATAAAAGTAAACGTAGCATAACACGCAGCCGCAGCCGCGATTAAACGGACTACACGAGTTTGTAATGTAATTCAAATCTTGTCTGTAGCTAAATACTTGATGCTTTGCCAGGGCTATCAAGGGTTTTTTTTTTTATCGTGACGCCATCACTGGATGGGTTGCCTACCACGGCTTAAGAGAGGTCCACCTACCTTAGAGAGAGAGATAGACCGCCCCAGTCTCCCAACCTGATATTTTACCTCGCAGTACATACAGCGTCTCGCCTTCCCAAATGGTCACCCATCTGGTGCTGGCTAGGTTCAACGTTGCTTAACTTAGGTGATCTGGCGAGAACCGGTGTATCAACGTGATTGTGTCGTTTTATGAAGGAGCATTACTTCAGTGCTACGTGGGAATTATTATTTATTAATCAAAGTATTCCCTCTATAGGGGTTTCTCTTTCTTTCTCTTATATATATATATATATATATATATATATATATATTATTCACAAATACATGTTTCGTCATCTCTACGACTAATCAGTGTGGTTAGAATTGGCGTCAGTCAGTGGGGTCTCGTGTATTAGTCTCAACAAACAACATTGCGGTACATTGAAATATCCTCGAATTGGTACTATTGAATTCTTTGGATTATTTCGACAATAATTCTCAATATTCTCAGAACGTTCCTCTCCCCCCCTCTCGATATAATTTCCGACCTACTTAATAGCCATTTCGTCGAACACGAAAATCTTTTCCGACTTTTTGAATCCATACAAACTTTAGTACAAAACACTTCATTTCATCAACGCGGTTACATTTTTCTGCCCCTTTGTCATGATTGAGTAGGCGTCTTCATTCATTTTATTTATTCAGTTGTATTATCTCTGGAGATGACAAAAAAAAAAGGACTTTAAAAAAATATTCCGGGAATGATCACATAACTGCCAACAATCACCGCCATTTTTCCGATGTAAAATTTAAAATCCATTAAAACAAAACGATTTTTCATGTACTTTTCGAAAAATGTTTCTTTCTTCGTAAATAGTTTCCATGTTTTGTATGCATTTAACTTGAGGGAACATCCGTATAGAGAGAGGGTTTGATAAAAAAAGATGGTAATTGATGAATAAAGAGAGACATGTGCGTATTATTGATTGTAGTTCATCGATAATTCGTAATAATGGTGATTTTACAAGAATCAAAGTAGGCCGAAGATGAGTAAGCAGCTTCTTAATTTCTGCTGATTTATTCGAAGAGATTAGATATGTCTGTAATTACATGTGTACAGGAATTGATAATGTATGTCTTGATGCATTTATAATATATACACACACCCACACTGTATAATCACATTGAAATATCGGTTCTCTCCAGATTACCAAAGTTAAGCAACGATGAGCCTGGCTAATACCACATGGATTGCTTGTTGATATCTGGAGGCGCGTTTAATACACTGGTAAAGATGCACCCCTGGTCATTGTAAAGACATACATCTAGGAGAAGTAACAATCTGATGTAAAAAGAAATTGTGGTCTACAGTGTGCTCTGTCTAATGTCAGCCATTGCACCGCCCGAGATTAGCAGTTGTAACAAAAATTGAAGTTGTTTCTGCACAAAGCCTTCACCACTACAAACAAATCATCTGTGTGAATTTCTGGACAACTTGGTTGTTGTGGCAGACGTCATACGTCAAAATTGAATATATATATATATATATATATATATATATATATATATATATAACTACTTAATTTACTCACATAAATTAATATATGAAAGTATAGATTTATGCGTAAACTTTAAGTATTTACTTCAAATGTGCTCAATACGTAAGTAGAGCTAGTTAGTAATTTATAAAATATATATGACGATTAAGCTACACTGAATATTCCGCGTTTCATCCACTCTAGGACTCTTCAGGCGCATAAGCCTGAAGAGTCCTAGAGTGGATGAAACGCGGAATATTCAGTGTAGCTTAATCGCCATATATATTTTATATATATATGTATATATATATATATATATATATATATATATATATATATATATATATATATATATATATATATATATATATATAAATTGGGTTAAACAGTCAAGTGCTCGTTTGATGGAAGTATTTATGAAGAATGAATAGGTTTTCAGTTCACGTCACTCAGCCACCTCATTCCGTATATATATATATATATATATATATATATATATATATATATATATAGTAATGAATTTATTTACTTATTTATGTGTGTGTGCGTGCGTGTATACTTAGCCGGTACTTTTCCTTTAAGCATATTTTATCGAATAACAGACAATTCATGTCCAGTTATTTTGATTGGAATCCTTTCCAACTTTCTAATTCATTTTCTTACTTTAAGCAAGAAGTGGCTGATGTAGCTATCATAGTCACTGTAGACCTAAGTACTTTCGAATCTGTCTGGATTCATCGTCAGCGATAGTTTACACCGAACTGATTTTATAATATATATATATATATATATATATATATATATATATATATATAGTCTATGAAATGTTTTCTAAGTTGGAGGCTGGAATAGGAATGCTGATTTGTTAGTTTATCTTTGAATGGTCCATGGCCCCATCTTTTTCAAACTTTCATTATAAAAAAACACCCATCTAGTTACAACCACTGTCAACAGTTTCTCCCACTCACTGTTAGTGCCTAAATCTAATTGATAATTCCATGAACAAAGTTCCTTAACTAGAACTGCCTGTCTGTGGAACTTTGTTCCATTGGTCTGCTTCCTAGCTGACTACAAAATATTATATATATAAATCATTAAATTATGCTAAAGTTCCACCACTAACGATTATTTTGCCGTTGCCTTGGTGACAAGCATACACTCATTGACCCTTATCCTCGAGTTGCCTTCATGCCTATATAATTACTAACCCTTTCAGCTAGTTCTTGCCTGGTGCAATAACCGTCGGTAGGTCTCTCTTATTCAATGAAATATATATATATATATATATATATATATATATATATATATTTGAAAATCTTCGAAAACCAAGTAAGGCTATCTATGTTTTTTATAATTATAAATAAATAACCATTCCTTAATCATAGTTTTACTGAGACTTTTGGGTAACATCCACCTTTATATGTTGGCGCTTATTCAAGTTTCCTTTTCAGTTGTTACAGCATTATTGGCGACGTGTTCATGAGCACGCTCCATAAAACAGATTGAACTGGAACCTCAGTTTTGATACCCTTCGATATCTATGATGTCATGTAGACTCACGTCTCTTTAGTTTTTTTTTTTTTTTTAATTTTTTTTTTTTTACTACATACCTAACTAACAGATCAGTTTTGTTTTTGTTTTTTTCTCGTCGGAAGTGTTTTATTTCCTAAACTTTGTGTCACTTCGATCTATACTTTGTTCGAAGATTGCCAACATAAACACTAATTGATGCCATCGCTATCCGACATCGGGTCATAAATTATGTAACAATAAGACACCTCTGAAATCACAGCAATGTTTCCTCGCTCGTATCTGCATGTATACCTGCTGTGTTCGATGTGTTGGGTTTTAACATGTACATACAATGCATCCTAAATATCTGGCTAAGTTAATCTTATATACTTATTTGGGTGTTTTCGTTTTTTTTTTTTCTCTCATTTTGTCTACTGCGATTATCTTATTCCCCCTTCCCTTTACACACACATGCATGTATTTGTATATTTCGTGTGTGTGGACATTTATAAGTAAATATATAAACATATTATTCGGTCAGGGTATTTTATTTTTATTAGACTGCATTTTTAACCTAATGACCATAACAACGTCGTTAGCGAGATTATTTACGGTTTACGCGGAATTAATGGATGCCATGATTGCAGTGATTCGTTAGAAACGTCCTTTTCCGCCACTTGTCGCTTAAGAAACGATTATACCAAATAATCATGCATTCCTTTCACGATTGCTGACGACAAGGAAACTGGACATGTGGATTATACTTGTTTTAGTGTTTGTTTTTATTATCTTCGGAGTCACCACTTATCAAGACCCGAAGGCCACTCGAGTATAATGGTTAATGAATGTAAGATCATTGTGTAATAATCATTAATTGTGTCAATTGAGTAAAAATTTGATTATTTATGAGGACCGCTTATCAAGAACTTGTTTATATTGTATTTGAAGACTACCATGTTGCATTCAACTGGGAAGCAATGCAGCAGAACAGTGTTTCACGTGCGGACAGAAATTCCTTTTTAGATTTCTAATTTTACAAAAAGAAAAGAAATAAAAAAAAAGTAAAACTGATTGTTTTTTTAGATGCATCCTATCTGGATTTACAAACAGATATGTTTTTAAGACTTGAGCTTCACAGACCAATGGATATCATATATACAATAGCGTGAAAGACCGACGGATATGAAATAAAAAAGCGACAGACGAAGTAAATGTTATTTCAAACTTAACTGTGACAAACCACTGTAGACACTATTCCATACATAAACGTTGTAGACCAGTAAAAAGTACTATTTCAAATAAACATGACAGATTAGTAAAGATTCTATTTTTAACAAAAGCTAACAGACCAAAGAAAATGTTATTTCAAACTTAAGCGTTACAGGCCAATGAAAATGCTCTTCCAAACTGAAGTATTACAGACTAATTAAAATGCTCTTCTAAACTTAAGCGTTACAGACTAATAAAAATGCTGTTTTTTAATGTAAGCGTTACAGACTAATGAAAATGCTATTCTAAACTTAAGCGTTACAGACTAATTAAATGCTATTGATTGATTGCTTTATTATGAAGGTAACTCATTATTTTTTATTTACTTCCATTTTCTCGTTAATAGCATTCGGTGCGTGTTTACTTGTTAAAATGCTTAACGGGGCCGCCCAAATAAACTACTTTGCAAGTACAATTTTATTTTAAATTTAAAAAAGACCGTCAGAATGATGCACGGATTTCTTAGGAAATAACATTTTGTTTTAAACGTACATTTGATTGCCTGGATGTTTCGAACGTAAATCTAATCGGTCAAGTGGTGTACAAAACATAAGTCATCCATAAGTTACCAGGTCGTTCGAGATTCTTTTTTGTTTTATTTTACTTCAGTCGAAGTTCTCAGAAATCAAGGGGCCCACAACCAGGGGCTAACACTTGAACTCTATATGAGATACATAGATATTCGAATGTTGCATTTAAGTTCTTTATCCCTCAGAAACTGAGTTAGTAAAGAAGTTGAGAAAATAATTTTCATCTCCCCAATTAACCATTTTCATATGCTGTATTATATCTTTCGTTTTGGTCTCTTGGTCTTACTGGATTCCAGGACAAGAATTTATCTAGTCTGGTGGAGTATCCAGCTTCGTGCTATTACTTGAGGTAACATCTCTTGGAGAAGGTGCACCATTCCTCGTAAAAGCTAATGTGGGTTAGCCATAGTGAGAAGATCTTATTTGGGCAGCGAATACTATGTGATTTTGAATATTTGGTCAGGGTTTACTTTTATGGAAAAAGTATCCTCATGACAGGTTGTTCTGACAAACCCCTGTACAGAGAGACCTTAGGCACTGGAGGACAGTGTCTAGTAGGCATTCAAGTTCTCTCCAGTAGGCATTCAAGTTCTCTCCTACCAGGTCGTTCGAGATTCAGTATAGAATAGCATGTTATTTGCGAAACTGTCCACATCTCTTTTAATAGACCAGGTTGAAATTTGAAATAACTTAATTGTAAACTGTCTTTAAGTGATTTGGCAGATTACGTTTCAAATTTAATTTTATGTGCTAAACGATTTCTAGTCTCTCGGTCGGTCATCAGTAAATTTGGAATAAAAGTTCATTCTTTACCCAGTTCTTAGCTCATTCTTTCGGACAATTTTAAGTTGAAAGTTTATGTTATAGGTGAACCTGGTCTATTAAAAGAGATGTGGACAGTTTCGCAAATAACATGCTCTTCTATACTGAATCTCGAACGACCAGGTGACGTATGGATCACTTTATGAATGTTATGCTATGTCAAATTTAGTCGACTGTAAGCGGGTGATTATGGGTCGCGTATTGAACATAATTTTATTTCAAACTACATTGCGAATGACCAGGTTACTTATTGACGGCTTAATGAATATGATTTTATTTCAAGCTTAATTGTGGGTGACGCAGTAATTTATGGACCGTCTTGTGAACTTAATGCTATTTTCTACAGAGTCATGAATGACCGGGTGACTTGTGAACCGCTTAGTGAATGCAATGTTATTTTAAAATAATTGTGAGCGATCGGATGACTTGGTGACTGCTTACTTGCTATAATGTTATTTTAAACTTAATCAATAGTGATCAGGTGACTTATAGACAATTTAGTATAATAAAAAACGATTTTTTATGTCTAAGTATAACAGACATCTAGATAGGCAGAGATGTACAGAAAAATAATAAACATCATCATTTCGTCGATATTTGTACGTTTGGCGAAAAATAAAACTGACCGACGGAATCTCTAACAGATAAACACGTACGCATTAAGAAAAATCGCGGCTATTAACACAGCTGGTTAGTTTTAATGTCCTTTTCGCCAGATACAATTGGTCATGAGAGTAGATATACACGGCGAGCTTTGTTGGATCAATATAAATCAATGAACGTTATCGATTTTTAGCGAAACAAATTGATTAGCAAGAAGAAACGGCAAGTAATCAATAAATCGATCAACGATTGATGAGATGCGTTGAGGGAGAGAAAGAATATAAATACTATGTTGATTATTCGGGATCTGTTATTGTCATTTCTTCCAGGTTTACTCGGACAAGAATGATAGTGCATGTCTATTTCATAGATAATTTTTATCTACCGGTCGAATAGAATATGTCCAAGGTATGAAGTGAAATGACATTCGGTGGCGGGGATCATATTTGGGAGGTTTCTAGAGGAAGTATTCGCTCTTTTGTCGCATATTACTTCCTGGTCTAGTTTAATCCTGAATGGTAGTAGCTCTCAGCATCTGATCAATTGGTCAAATAGAATATGTTCTGGGTATGAAAAAGGGCATCCGATAACCCATCTCTTAGTTGTTTCTATCTATAAGCAAGAGGTAAAGAGAATTTCATTACTATTATATTTCTCTGATGGCCAATTCGTGAAATGTGCTTAAGTCTATTTAAGTTCAAAACAAAAGCAATATTTGTCATTTCTTAACGTATACAAACGTTGGCGATAATAGAAACACAAGCAGCTGGTTATAAAAATCTTTCGTTTATTTTTGTAAATATAAGCTTTCTGTTTTTAATAATAGAGTAACAAATCTAATCGCGTGCGTGACGGGGTTGGTGATGGTGATGGTTGTGGTAGAGAAGAATGTGTTGCTAGTACCCTCTCGTGTCGCTGTCTTAACTCTGTCTCTCCTCTCCTCTGTCTCTCTTTTTATTTGCCCCAGATGACGACGACATTCCAATAGGTATTGTATTAAAAAAATGTGATCACTCGCTAACCAGAGATTTTGCGGCTTAGAATTTGATTTCGTTTTGACGTCATCTGCCAGGCCTTGCATTGATTGGTGACCGACTTTTTTGTTTGTTGTCACTCCCCGTGGATCTGAAGTATGCAACAATTGTGTTACTGCCAGGCAAGTCTCTGCTTACAATATTCCAAATCCGAAAGGGGCTGAAGTAGTCTTAAAAAGGACTGATGAAATTAATGCACCTACATACTTCTTGGTTACCTTGTGACCTGACTATCGCACATGTGTTTTTCCCGTACGAGATGACTCTTAATAACTGTTAAAAACTTAACTTTACCCGATAGACGTACCATATTTTTCTTTCTTTTTTTTACTGCTCATGTACATACGATATCAGACGCATGACTTATTTGCATATTGGTTTTGAAAAAGGACATGTTAATTATTACATTTTTTTACATTCAGTAATTTTTTACTTTTATTTTAATGTTACAAATGAGTTTCTTTCGCAACAGTATTTTTCTGAACAAATATGTAGCATTTGTGTTCAAATGTTTTTTTCGTCATTTCTAAATTGCAAGTGAAAATCCAAAATTATTTTTTCATTATTCTCCTTTCTTTACGGTCACATTTAAAAGCTAAATACATTTGTATCTCTATTAGTTTTTGCTACGTCATATATGACGTGCTTGACGAGTATTCATACTTACGAAACGCTGAAAATCCTGTGTAACTTGATTGCTTCATATTTTCATAACTTATTATACATATATATATATATATATTTATATATATATATAGAGAGAGAGAGGGTAGAGGAGAGGGAGAGAGAGCTATTAACTATCATTTGACCACTTGTTATTCAAGTAACATCTCTCGGAAATGCCTTGCCTGCCACGACACTCCATTCTGGTTCTAAGTGATAATTAGCCTCTCCTCAAGCATGCCATCAGTCAACGTTCGGCCATGTTTCCATGCAATTGGGACGTTCACTTCTATCATGGCCAACTCGAAACTAGGTTTTCTGCGCAATAACTCTGGTGCAATCAATTGAAATGTTTTCCTGTCTTCCCGTTTTAACTGGTGTGTGTTGATATTCGATGCATTGCCCACTCTCTCGTTAATTTCCAAATCCAAAATGAACCATCGTTGCTGTTCAGTTGCGCTGCCTAATCGGTTCTGTTTGCGGATGTGATAGTTTCAAATAGTAGCGATTCTTTTATCGATCCGAAGCCCATTGCCTAATAGATCACCTTAACTACATACTAATACTAAAAGGTACAATCGATAAGGAAAGAATATATATATATATATATATATATATATATATATTAGAGAGAGAGAGAGGGAGAAAGTTTATATAAAATGGTATTTATCTGTTCCTTTTAATATAGTCCAAATTGTTACCAATATTTGCGCAGTAGTATGTAACTTACAACTGGATTTTGCTGGAAGTTGAAGGTTCAATCCTCAGTGAATTCGACACTCAAAATACAATTGCGAATTACTTAGGAGGTCTACTTTGTCGTGGCTGATGGAACGAGAGCATGCTACCCCCATGTTCAGTTTGAAATTCTGTGCCGATTCCCAAGTTCGACAGATAGATTTTCGAGTTCGACAGGATACACATTCAGAAGCTCTGAGGTCTCATCGACAGAAAAATTGTGGAAATAACACTCACGGTGGTAACAGTAGTTTTAATAATAATAATAATAATAAGAAGAAGAAGAAGAAGAATTATCAATCCTTATTTCAAAAATTTAGAAACATAAATAGCCATTTTAGATTTTAAAAGATTGATTCAAATTATTGCATTACTATATGAGCAGCAAAAACTCAGAAAATTAAGAGGGGCAAAAGGCGGGTTTAATTTGCTGGTCGTCAATTCCACAGGCGGATGGCTCTCTTTGGAACGAATAGAGCCACATGACGTAAAACTTTTAAATGAACTATAAATGCATACACAAAAAGTCACCTCAAATATATACAAAACTAGCCTGGGTACCCAGCGTTGCCCGGGTGTTTGGAAGTGTGCGATGAGCAAAAAGAAACAATTGTCGTAGACAAGCAAGCTCGAACCCGTGACGCGAAGGCGGAAAAGAAAGTGGAGGTGTGTGTAAGGGTGTTGGTTGAGCAAAAAAAAAAAGAAGGAAAAAAGAAGTGGTAGTAGGCAGGCAGGCTTGAACCCGTCCCGCAACGGAGGAAAAGAAAGTAAAAAAAAAACGTGACGCGCTAGCTGTTGCGCCCATCGAAAAACCGGAAGTAACGTATGTTTAAATTAAGGTTAGACAATCGAAAAGAGGCGATGACTTTCGAAATTATCGGCGCAAAAAAGCGACCCCTCGCTGTAGAAAAGTACCCAGTTGGGATGAGGGAATTAATGTTTTTAGCCAATTTTTCGATATTTGTCGTCCGATGGGCCGCGCTTCAAAATGATATAAATCTGGTGAAAATCCGTTGCCTCTGTCGAAAATTTTTAAGATACATACACACATATATACATAATACACACATTTAAACAAACAGGTGAGATTTATATTATAGGTAACTCCCATTTGTTTCCATGTCTTTCTGCCCTTTGTATATTTATTGGTTCTCAGATGGTGAAGAAAGGATCCCAAAGATATTATTGCTTCTGTTTCGGGTAATGAACACATTTCTCTGCTTTCAAATGGACGCTAGTTTTCTGTTTCATGCATTACTAGTCGCTTTACACAGCATTGCCAGGGTATAAGCTATGGACAGCAGAACTAGCAAAAATATGCTACCATTGTTCTTAAATTTTTGGTTTTATATATAAGGAAAAAACACTTAATTGTCCTGGAACCAACATGAGATGGTAATGATTGGGAGGATATTAAATGGAATGTATTCTGACGAATTCATTGCCCTTGTGTCCTCAGAGGTTACATACCCGCAACAAACCTGATAAACAGCAAACTCCCACCTTTTCATCGTTGAGGTGCCTAGATGCCAGAAAGACTTATATTCTAATAGATTATTCCCTCACGCCGCTATATGCTGGAATTCAGTCCTGTTTCCTGCTTTTCTGACTGTACTTACAGGCAGAAGTTTAAATATAATGTGAACAGGCATCTCGCTGCTCAACTCCTTAAATAGTTCCCTGTAAACATGATTCTATATTGTAACCCTTACGTCTAAATGGCAGTACGCTTTGTTTGGGGTGGAAAGGAATTATATATATTAGGTGGGGGATAAATGCTGTTAGAAAATAAAATCCCAACAAATTATTTTATTCCAAAATCAAATTACAGAAAATGATTAGCGAATATAGAAGGAACAATATATCACTCGGCCATATGTCACTAGTGACATATGGCCGAGTGGTCCTAGACGTTGTATCAAAGGTACTGAGTTCAATCCTGAACGAAGGCAGTGAAAAGAACGAAGGCAGAGAATCAGCAACTATGTCCCAGAGCCTAGCTGGAGTCCGAACACGGTACCCCCGTAATAATAATAAAGGGTTGGGTTCGAGACTCCTAACAAACGGTTTTTCAGTTCGATACAAAACACCTGATGAAGGCTGGAGAGCAAAACGGCTGAAACGTTGTGACTATAACAACCAAGATGAGGAAGTCAGTCCGACAATCTCAATAAATAATGTATAGAAGTATGCACAATATCAAAGGGTATTTTCTCGCAGCATTTGTTCAATTTTATCTTTAAAAGCTTCCATATTTGACAGGCTTCATTTTCCAGGGGTGACAACAAAGAATAATCAAGAGCGTTAAGATCAGGTGATGTGGGAGATCATTCTTCTTTGCCAATCCAGGACGGACAGTTGTCTCCACACCACTTTTGTGTGACATAAGCAGTGTGTCTTGTCGCACCATCTGATTGGAGAATCCAAACTTTATCACCGTACAGGGAATTACACTATGAGGTTAGTACATCTGCAGGACTGCCCTCCTTGTAACGCTCATTGGTAATCTTGCCCCATTGAGGAAAAAAAACAAGTAGAGAGTTCCCTGTCTAGGAAATGGCTCCCCAGACCATAATTAGTTTCGGTTTCTGCGTTCTAAAAGCATTCCTGTATTATCAAGGATTGCCTCACGATTTCTTGGAAGGACTCCCTCATTTTAATGATTGTGAGAATAACTTTTCATCCGTGAAGATGATGTTATTGAGCGTGCCTTCTCTGGTACGATCTAACAAGAGTCGACTTCTTCTGAGTCTCTTTGCAAGTGTGGGTGCAGAGAGAAGCTGTCGCTTTTGGAGCTTATAGGGTGACATTTGTAGGTCACTTCGACATATTCTCCTCATAGTCCTTGGGGATGGTTATGTTTCCTTTGCTATTTGTCTCATAAATCTTCTTGGATTTCGCCTTATATTTTCTCTAAAAAATATTTATGAGTTTAGGTGTTCTGGATGTGCGGGAACGACCTGATCGTTGTCTATCGTTGATCTACGAAGTTTCTAGGTAACGATAAATCGTCCTTTGTATCATTATTCTGTTGATATTGAGGTTTGTCCATAAGTTAAATATTTCTAGTAGAAACAGGCTCTTCTCATGTTGCTTTGTGATGAATATTCTCTTCAATTCAACAAACATTTGTTAAAAATTAATATCTGAAAAATAATAAATCACTTATTACATTATCATATAACAACGAAAGTATAGTAAATTTATTTTAATATTGTCATAAAAAATAGTTCCGAAATTTTGTAACAGGACTGACGTCCCACTCTGTATTCCTACCCTCTGATGAGAAGGAAAGTATTTCTTCGAGACTCCGCGAATTAAAACTATCCACTTATCAAGTGTTTCCTTTTCAGATTAAATATGTTTTTAACTCTTTTTCAAAGTGTTTTTAACATGTTTTAACTGTTTGCTCGTATATATATATATATATATATATATATATATATATATTAAGTAATGTGATTTATAATTTAAAATTAAAAAATTTTAAAAAATTTTTAAATTAAAAATCAAATTTTAATTAAATTAAAAATCAGTTTCATAAGAAGGAACAACAACAAAATCAATTATCTGTACGATCGTTTCGGAAATCCGTGCTTTTTATTGTGGTATACATGAAGTTATGTAGAACAATTATATATAGTTTTTTGGTAAGCAAGGTCTCCTCATCAGCAAATTTAGGAGGGTTTTTATTGAATTTAAAAGACACCATAAATAAACCTAGCATTAAAAGTAAGGCAGATGAATCTTTTAATTTTAATATTGAATTAGCTCTAGGACATTTAACTATCGAGCTTATTATATATCTAAATTACAACGAGCACTTTCTATTTCCTGTATTTTAATTAAACTAGTAATTTCACTGTTACATTAAAATACACTCAGCTCTTTAGACTATTGTTCTAATCTCCTTTAAATTATATATATATATATATATATATTAATTAATTCAGGTTTGAAATGTTCAAAAGGAGGAACTAATGAATGCAACGAGGTTGTTAGATAGTGCTCGATAACAAGAGCAAAATATTTTTTTATTTATTCGAGGGTAAACAGTTACATTTGCTCGCTACAAACAGCCATCTCGCAACTTTTATGTCATTTTTTTAAAGGAGCGAAGTCTTTTCCTTTTTTTTCCAATAGCGTCGAATGATTCAAGGTCGCTGACGAAGTCTCATTGACTGAAACAGATGACTGTTTGTAGCGACCATATGTAACTGTTTACCGTCGGAAAATATATATATATATACACTAGATAATTTAATCGGTATTGTCAGGGAACCTTTTCTTTAATTTTTGTTCTCTCTCCATTTGAAACTGTTTGCTATGTCATATATGACGTGTACTTTGAACAAATACAGAAATGTGACTTAATAATAGATAAAACCTGATATGTAGAGTATCCTACACACACAGATATATATATATATATATATATATATATATATATATATATATATATGAGAGAGAGAGAGAGAGGAGGAGGAGGAATGCGTGTGATCTAAAAAGGTAGGGATGTGATTATTATATATATATCTATATATATATATATATATATATATATATATAAGGTCTTATTTCTTTCTGTTCTGTATATTCCATATATGGCGACATTGTAGTTGATATATATATATATATATATATATATATATATATATATATATATATATATCAACTGCAATGTTGCCATATATGGTATATACAGAACAGAAAGAAATAAGACCTTATATATATATATATATATATATATATATATATATATATATAGATAGATAGATATATATAATGGTCACATCCCTACCTTTTTAGATCACACGCATTCCTCCTTTCTCTCTCTCTCTCTCTCTCTCTCTCTATATATATATATATATATATATATATATATATATATATAATGCAAGCAGGCGTTATATATGACATCATAGCAGATAGTATATATGTGTATTACGTGTGCAGTATACGTCATATATGACGTTTGTTTATAATATACGCCATAGGTTTGTGTAAAAATTATGTCGTTTATATGTATATATATAGTTCATTATTTTGCACCAAGCTTATATATATATATATGCAGTATACATCATAAGATGACGTCAGGTATAACGTTATCGTGTAAAGTCAAATATGATGCCAAAAAAGATAAGATACAAAAATTAAAAATAGTTACGGGCAACGCCGTCTTTATGCAGGTTGTGTGCATGTGTGTGTGTGTAAATATATATATATATATATATATATATTTATATATGTATGACGTCATTTGCTATGATGTCGCTACACAGAATGTATGTATATCATGTTATAATGTCATATATGACGTATATTGTTAATAAGAAACAGACAGGAATACAGCTATATTATAATGTATATTATATATGACGTCATCTATTACATCGTCGTAAATAACGTAAAATGCGCAAAGAGATTATATATATATATATATATATATATGTGTGTGGGTGTGTTCTACTATACAAACAATTAGGAATATGGCTTTATTATAATATATGTGATGAACCGGGGTACGGCGAAATGTGTATGTAGATAATTGTTCTACAAGTATATCTGCTATGATGTCACTACACAAAATGTATGTATATCCTGTTATGACGCCATATATGGCGTATATTATTAATATTGTAAATAAGGAAGAAACAGGAATACAGCTATATTATAATGTATATCATATATGAGGTCATCTATTACATCGTCGTAAATGACGAATTGGAAGGTATATAAGACTTATCGCTACCTAAACCTAAACATTTTTGTTGATGGAATATGATTTCCTATATTTGTAAAATAATAATAAAAACACATGTATTTAGTCAGTAATCCTCATATTTTCAATGTTTATCCAACTTCTTTTTTAAACACTACAGTCATATAATTTCTTAAGGATTATGCTAGATCTCACACTGTGAAAAAAAAACTAAATATCCCGAAAAATATACATGGAAATCAGCCATGTTCTCCCGACTTTGTACAAAAAATACTATTTTCTATAACTTTTCAAATACATTTTACGCATTACTTAAAAACGAAATCGGTTATGTTTCCTTTTTTTTTAAGATTTACATATGGCGAAGTTCATGAACGTGGAGTGTATTACGGCTGACAAATCGATCGAAGCAGTAGTTCAAAAAGTGGCTTCAAAGTGTGTGAAATGTTTCTTTACAGCTCAGGATAACATGTTTCGAATAAAACACGGAAAGACACTATCTTATCCTCCAAATCCGTATATATGCAAACCGCTATTAAAATTGTACAATGATACAGTGGATATTACAAGAAGTAAGGTTCATAAGGTGTTCAAAAAGAAGTCCATGTAAAGAGCTTATAAAATTATTTTTTTTTCCAGAAGTAGATCATTGATGAAAAAACCTCTTTCTTTACTCTATCGTTGTTTTCATGAAATATGTTCGACTGAGCTCTCATCTCTTGTTTCCCCATTTATACAACATTGCCAGCAAAATCTATATTCCCGCTACAACCACTGAACTTTATTTTTCTCTTTGTGTAGTTTAAAGTAACTGGAACTGCAATGAACAAGTTTGTTTCCAGAAACATCCCATCTTTAGAATACAATAACATGAAGTTGCTTGAGTTCAAAGAAAGGGGTTTTATGAGACCAGTCACAATAGCAAAAACCTTTGGAAACTCGTTTAAGGCTTTGAGAAATATTGACTACAATATCACGAGTTTCTTTAGTAAGTATAATATGGTCGTTTTCAAGTTCAATATTAACAAATGCCTGTCGGGCTGTCTATCTGAATAAACAAATTCTGACCATGTCACTCATCGTTTACAAATCTTCTAAAATCATTCCTCATCGCAAACTAACAATTTAATTAATTCTTGTTCTCGAATGGTGTTAGGACTTTGAGGAACGGGGACACATTAGTAAAGAAAATGAATATGAATATTAGTGTGAGCTTAAGAAGCGGGCAAAATAATATTAACAAGTGATTTTATTAGCAGAAAGTGCAGAAGTAATAGATTGACAGAGGCTGCTTCCTCACCTTGATTGTTTTTTTTTTTGTGTTTTTTGTTTTGTTTTTTTAAATTCTATTGATTGGGTGCCTCTATTCAGAATAAAGAATACCGTGTTAGAATAGGATACCTCACTAAAACCAATACTGAATATTGGGCAGGGCGCAATAAATCATCACTAATCTAGTATACATCGTAGATTATGTCTTCCCCAAGTATGAAATAGTTATGTTAAAATAAAAATAACATTTACATTAAAGATGTTTTAACGACGAAGACTACAAAATGCGTTAGGAGTTTAGGCTACGTTCGTTGTCTCGAACCTTTTTGCCTCGCTTTTCAATTTACAATTGTATAAAAATGTTAACAGAATCTTGCTATGCTTGTCAGTGTTTGATTTCGTCACAATCTAAATCAACTTAAGCTCAAGGTTTCAAATTCGGCGTGAATACAAAAAAAAACAGACGTTCGATGTCCTTACAAAATTTGGGTAATTCTTTCCTGTCAAAACCAAAACCAGGCTTTATCTAGCTAACAGCTTTAAGGTATAAATCCTACTCATCGCCTCTGGCGATTCCTTAAAACCCTTAAACAGTTTATTACTTTTGTAAAAACTTTTTTTGTTATATTATGTGATTGTAACTGTTGCAGTATTCCAGTGTAGAGAAATTATCTTGTTTTTATTATATTTTATAAATAAACAGAAAGTTGATATGTTTGTTATAAAAATCAATAAGTTTACAGATTATTCAAATCGGTTCTAATGCGGACATTTTTTTCTGAAGAATTGCACAGAAGTGTTAAAATTTCCATCTGATTTCATCTCGAGTAACGTAGTGTTTAATTACAATTTATCGGAGATGGAATTTAAGAAGAACAGAATTTGGAGCTTTGTTTTCTTTCGGAAGCTTCGTAACTCTCGTTTTATTTTCCTTTAGTTAAACTCCATGAACGATGTTTCTTACAAATAGAAATAGTGACTTCTTTCTAGCCGGAAATCATCCATTTGATACTTATCGTTGGTTAGTCACGTGTTCGAGATTGGTTAGTCTTTATTATTTATGTAGTATATTAGTTCCTTAAGTGACTTCATGCTTTGTCAGGAGCCATTTCCATTAGTTTATTTTTAATTTTTATAAAGACTGTGTGGAAGTGTGGGGACACTTCTCAACCTATATACTCAATGGATTTTTTTTATCTACAAACTTGTAATTTTGTACATAGAGAAATCAGACATGTGGAAAACTTGTTTTCATCCGGAATAATGGGCTGCTAAGGAGTTAAAATTGTTTTTTTTTTCTATTTCCTGACTGTTCCACGAATACGCACGAATGCGCATGTGTTAATGTATTTTTTTTTTTTTTACAAAGTCTGGAGAATATGACGGATCATATATAATTTTCCAGGAATAATTTTCGAGATATTTAGTAGTATTTTTTTTTTTTTTTTTTTTTGTACAGTGCGGGATTTATCATTATGCTGAAGAAATTATATGACGGTAATATTAAAAAAGGGTTGTTGTACAAATACAGAAACCATGACAGATTAAAAATAAGTACAATTTGTAAACACTTTTCGAAGATTATGTCAAACCAGTCTACTGGCTATCGTACTTGAGTCAGTGTCTTTGGGTGTTGCTTTCGATCTAAACCGGAATTTCTTTACTTATAAAAAGTTAACGGTTTAGAAAAAAAAACATAATAGTCGCATGGACATTTTTGCATTAATTGAAATATAATATTTATACGTATTTTACGACCGGACAACGCCGGTCGGCCGGCCGGCGTGATAGTACTAAAATAAAACACATTTTTCTCTATTAAAATTTCACTCAGAATACGCTACTGGTCATATTTTAGTTTTTTTCATTCATTTATAATATTGTGTTGTCAGCATTTAAACAGTAAAGCTGATTTCTTAATTTTAAGAAAAATGTTTCGAGTTGAGTACAGAAACAGACAGGATTCGCATTACTTCCCGGGTAACGTCAAGATTCATGCTAGTTATTGCATAGTATATGAAGTGCATTCATACGAAATCACATGTTTAGTAGCCTGTAACCCGTGAAGGATAAACACGCAACTATGTTGAAATGACATAGAAATATGTCTCGCTATTTCCTGCCAATATATAAACCCACACTGATGAGTCTTCAAACCCGAAACAAGTGCCTGTGGATGTTAATATGTGTATCTTGCCAAACTCGAGAATCTATGTTCAAATTTCGAACAGAACACTTCATTGAATCCACGGAGGTTGTTTGCTCTCATTTTGTTAGCCATGACCAGATAGAAATCCTAAATAAATTGCATCTTTATTTTGACTGCCGCTCGCACTGATTATTGAACCTTCAATCGCCAACAGAGTATAACTTTCAACTAAATTTTATTGGAGGTTGAAGGTTCACTCATGAATGCCCTCAAAATACAATGTGCCGTGACTGTCGGGGCGAGAACATGCTACCCCCATGGATTAAATGACGGGTTCCGTTCGGAATTTTGCGCAGATTTCCAAGTTTAACAAGATATACCCGAATAAGGTCGAAGGTTGTATCGGCCGAACCGTTATGAGAATAACAATAAAGAGTAGAACAGTAGCCTGAATAACATATCCAAACTTCGGTACATGTTTGTTTTTCTTATGTGTTTTTTTTTGTTTGTTTGTTTGTTTTTTTTACAGGCTTATTTCTTTAATGTGGAATAATCACTATATTTATGTGAACAGTAGCCCGAATAATCCAAATATGAATCATCATTCCTCATCTTATCAATTTCGTAACATATTGTTTTGTTTTCTGTATATAAACCCGTTTTTATATTATTTGATGTTTCAAATTTTGGTGAAATGATTGATGCTTCAAGATCTTTACATCTTAAAATATTTGTTTTGTGGGTATATATTTTGCCAATAAATAATTTAAAAGCAATAGATGTGATGCTTACTGGTTTCATCTATTCAGGTCAGAATGGATCTATTGACAATATCAAAAAAGATTAAAAAATCTGTTCTCCAAAGTTTCCAAATTGTTGATGGCCATGTCTAGAAGTAGGCTGTGATAAAGTGGTGTGTGTGTGCGTGTGTGTGTGTGTGTATATTTTTCAGCAGATGAAATGGTTAAGAAAAAGGGTAGATAGAAGAGAAAAAAGGAGAACGAGGTGAGAAATATGCATTTCGAAATATGGAGTTAATGTCGACGTGACACCTTGCCTAAAGTTGTCTAAGGCATTTTGTTGTTGCGTCCAAAATGAGTGAAATAATATGTATGTATGCTTCTTTAAAACGATAAGTGTCTATATTATATTTTCCTAAGTTTGTTTGTCTGTCAGTTCCACTTTTTCTCGGAAACTACTCGGCCGATCTCGCTGATATTTTGTATGGACCTTATGTGCAGCGAACTACGATTTATGGTATCCGTTAATTTAGAGTTACGTATAAATAGGGATTAATATTTAATGCACAAAAAGACCACAAATTATCCCATATTCAACCTTTATTTTGCCATAAAGTACACATCCTAAGTAAACGGAATATAACTATATATATATATATATATATATATATATATATATATATATATATATATATATATATATTAAAAAGTTTGACTCATGTCCAGGTAACATACGTCTAAAATTTCACGCGTTTACACCCAAATTTGGCGGAGGAATTCGGAAGAGTCTGCAAAGGTCAACTCTTTCAACGTTGACCTCCTGATAGCCAAAGTTTCGGCGAAAAACTTATTAAAAAGCTCGCTGCATGTCTGAACACCCTTTATGTAAAATTTCAAATGTTTAGACCGAAAATTGGCTGAATAGTTTGCTAGAGACTGCAACGGTCAAAGATTTTGAGCTTTGATCCCTTAGCAGCCAAATGTTCGGTTACAAACCGATTAAAAAGCTTGCCCTATGTCTTAATACACTTTATGTAAAATTTCAAATGTTTAGACGAAAAATTGCCATAAAAATTTGGTAGAGACCGCAAAGGTCATTTTTTTAACTTTGACTCCAATTTTTATTTTTGGGGGCTCAAATCCAATTATAAAGTTTTATCTATGTCCAGGGAACCTACATCTAAAATTTCAAGTGTTTAGACCCAATTAGACGAATTTGTAGACTGAAAATTAAGAGTCGTTTGGTAAGGAAATGTACACACACAGATACGCATACACACAATTTCATTTTTATAGATATATAGATTTGTATTCATTTCCAACACCTCAATAGTCACTCTTACTACACCTCTACACTAAAGATTTTAAAAGTGCTGAGTGCAACCGATAACCAACTAAAATTCTCGAAGGCGAGATGACCCCGTTTAGAATTGGCCTGGCCTCATCCAATTTTTCATTTGTTCATTAAAAATAAAGACATATTTACCTATTTCCTGTCTTCACGATATTGGCTGAATATCCGACATAGTGACCTCCGATGAGATGGCTCCATTTATCTGTTAATGGTCTTAGATTAAGTTGTCAAATCTCCTGCCTATCAGACATGACAGGCCTTCCTCTTTGCCTCTACCCTCGCTAGTAAAAACTTTTATTTTATTAAGAAACGTTGTAGGGAACTGCAGACCAGTTTTTACGAAAATCGAATTCCGAGACACTTAAAAATGTGGATTTTGAGAGAAAACAAAATCATTTTATTGTATAAGGAGAAAAGCAAGAAGACTTACAAGCGTGAACTGACTAAAACTGACACACACGTACACATATATTTATTTATATCTATGTCATTATAAAACTCAAATGACCTTGTAACGGGTGTTGTAACCCAACGTCCGGTTTACGACTTCGAGTTGCGCACGCGTACATTAATTAACGCGACAATAAAACGTATTGTTTTACTGTGTTCGTTTTCAATGTCCTAATTGTTTTTGTTTTTTTGAGGGGGGGGTCGCGTTTAAATTATCCAAATGAACAATTGTTAATACTTTCTGCAGTTGTTTTACATCGTTCATTTCCGTATTACGTTTAAGTTATTTTCACGCAATTTTCTTAGAAATAAATATATTTTAATCCGTTGACAACCATTAGAGCATTTTACAACGGCGATTTACCTACAGCCTTCATGTTTTGAATTAATTCTTTATTTTTTAAAACACCTTTCTTAAAAAACATTCATACATTTTCTTCTACATTACCAACATGAATAAATAACCCCGAAAATGTTTTTTTTATTTGCGTTACAAATAAATAATCAATGCGTATTGTTTTACTGTGTATGTTTTCAGTGTCCCAATTGTTTTTTTTTCGCGTTTAAATTAAAACATATCACAATTTGAATTTAAGTTTAAGTATTATGGTTTAAGTATTTAAGTATTCTGTTCAGTGCAAATTTACCTATAAGTATGGCAAACCACTTATAATTCAATGTTCAAAAATAAACCATTATAAACAGAAAGACTCAGAAATCTATCTATATTCTTTTTTCATTTTAATATACTTTCATAGAAATGTTTCTGTTATGTCACAAAAAGCTATTTTCTTTACGTCACAGTGTCACGCTATTACATGAATTCCATAGCTAATATAACATACTAACCCAACGGGCCACGGGTAGTCTAGTATTATAACAAAGTTGTATCCATGTCTGTTGTTCAGAGTATGTTATATATGACGTAATAGCATATATATATATATGTGTGTGTGTGTGTGTGTGTGTGTGTGTGTGTGTGTGTGCAGGTGACGGCATATATCAGGTCATAGCTAGAGGACGGCTTAAAACCTTGGGGAAGCAAAAATCAAAGTAAAGATTACCGGGCAACGCCGGGTATATACAGTTCCAAGTTCCAACGTTTGTTTATCTTAACAGCCAATTCATTCACCATATCAAAACTTCAGTCCATTTTTTACAGACTTGTAACCTTGACGTGAAACACTCAAGGTTTTATGTTGATACTGAACTATTTCTTACGTATACTCATCAGAAAAATAATAAATTTTCTTAGAGACAAGCATGACAATGTGGTGCTGAAAATGAAAGGTATAGAAAAACTGGCAGTGTTTTAGGTTGCGATCTTAGTTAATAAACGTACCGAAATGTTGATGGATGAAAAGAATTGATTAACATAAATAAAATATGTAAACGTGGAATATATACTGAAATTATGGCATGTTATTACATTTAAAAAGCATAGAACTTTAAACATAAGCGACTGGTATACACTATGAGTAAAACAAAAATATTTCCCAACTGCTGACTGTCAGCTCGTGTGTCGTAGGTTTGAAATCTGGTTCGTTATGGGTGCTAGTCTGACCACACTGAAGAGCTATCACACAGCGAAACAGTCGGTGAATGATTATGTGTATATATATATGTATGTATATATATATATATATATATATATACATACACACACACTTTTTTCTATTAATCCCTTATATATTGCCATAAAATTTATTAAAATCAGTAACGCAACATAATACTCTATATAATTTTACATAAAGTACGTTTGTGTGAAATTTCAAAACAATAGGCCCTGTCGTTTCAAAGTCTGTTGGGAACTAACTCGCATGCATACACACAAAGTGCTTTTCATATGTATATATTCTCCCAATATTAACAGTAATTAATGAAAAAGGGTTAACAAAAATGAATGACATAAAAAAAAATCCTCTAACATTGCATTCGTGAATTCTTACCGACAGCCAAAAGCGAGCCGTAAAAATAAAAGTGATTGGATGACTGACAGGCTTTCTCACTCCCACACTAACAAAGCCGTATTTCAAGGGACTTATTTATAAGATTAATGAATTTGTATCAGCATTACCAAAACGGCTTGTATATATATTCGACCCGACGTTGCTTGGGATTTAATAAAGATTAACGAATGTTTCACCCTCCCATATGTTTTCATTGAAATCGATGAAATAGCCCATTTTTCACCCCCCCACCCCCCAGCAGTGACTTAGTCCCCAATACATTATAATCTAAATTGCACTGTAGAGAACGTCCTGTTCAAAATGGTTCAATCATGCTCTAAATAGAAAAATTTATTTCGAACACGTCCCTGTTATATCAAAGCACCCACTGTTGGTTTTACATGCTAGCACTTTTTATTTGTGCGGTCATAATGTCTTGAATTAACGTTTATATGCAAAAGTCAAGTATCATAATTCAATTGTGCTCTAAACGGAAACATTCATTTCGAACGCGCCCCTGTCATACCAAGGAACCGACTGTTGATTATATATTTCAGGTCTTTCTACCTGTATGGTAATACAACTTCTGGAGCTCCAATCTATGCCCCCCCCTAGCCAAACATTTATGAGAAACATTCGTTTGGCTGTAAACACTATCAATAATTTCCCCCACTCTTTATCTGTGAATAAAGCTAAACGTAGATCCCATAAAAAAAGCTTATTTTTAAGAACTGCACACCTGTGGAACTCTCTTTCGTTTACCTGCGTTTCCAGCTGACTACAATATGGCCGTATTCAAGTCCAATATAAACAAGTTCTTGATGATCCGTTCCCCTTAAGTAATCCAATTTACCAAAATTACATTTCTAACGATTACTATGATATTGTCCTGTTGACCACTGTACACTCTTTAACTCTCATCCTCGATTGGCCTCTGGGCCTTGATAAGTGGTGATTTCTTTTTTTTTTAAAATGTGCACTTGTGATGTAAGGTTGTATAACGCGTTAACTGTAATAAAAATCGCCTGTTCCTTCTTCGATTCGATCTTTTTCAATTATCGATCACTAATACTTATCGAAGACATTTTGGATGGAAACTTATCTAATAACACTGCCAGGTTCATAAAGTACATTTGTGTGAAATTTTAATACAATCGACCTAGTCGTTTGCGAGTCCATAGGGAACTCACACATACACAGTTCCAGTTTTTTTTTATATATAATAGTAGATAGAAAACTATATAGTAACTACTATTCGAACAAAAATCAGCATCGAAAACAAAACGAAATATATTACGTTAATTTATATAGATGCATCCCCTAAATGTTAAAATTTGCAGAAAAAAATATATGTGCTAATTTTACTCAGTAGCGTTGCCAAGAATTATATATTTCAAAATTCATGTATTAGTTTAGGATACTATCAGATACATTGAAATACATGAATACCTAACTTTACATACAGAGTGATGTGTACTTGGTTCTTTTTGTTTGTTTTCTTTCTTGTTGAAATATTTAGGTTTTGAGTTTAGTTCTTTCAGTAAATAAACTAACCGCAAACGGAAAAGAAATAAATGTTGCATCCAACATGACGAGGACGGAAGAGAGCAAAGAACCTGGCGGGATTTCTGGCGGGCATTTCAGTGTAAATAATAAGTAGAATGACAATCATTAGCTGTGATGAATATTCGGCCCCAGGCTGTCTCTTTAACACTCTTGATTCAGTCAGAAAGCGTGGAGATTCAGCCACTTCTCCCTTTTTCTGGCACCCAATTAAGTTTGTGTTCGCTGTCATTTCTTGTTGCACGCTGAGGCTTTTAACCCTTTAACGTAACGACCATACGTAACCTTATTGCATTAGTATTAAATGAATTGCAGATTAGCTTTGAAGATTGATATTCATTCATAATTCGTTCATTCTTAACAACTGTAGACCATTCGGTCCACTTGATTAATTCAGTGCTTTCTTGTCTCCTTCTCCCCCCCACTCTCTCCCTCCCTCTCCCTCCCTCCTCTATCTCTCCCCCTATCTCTCTTTCTCCCTCTCCCCCTCTCTCCCCCCTCTCTCTCTCTCTCTCTGTATTTATAAATCTATCTCTACCCTTTCTTTCTCGCTCTTCCATTTCGTTGTCTCCGGTCGCTACCTTTGTCTCTCGCTTTCGCTCTCCTTCTCTTTCCTTCTCTCTCGCACTCTCCTTCTCTTTCCTTTTTGTCTTTCATTCTTCCTTTTTTGTCTTTCTCTTTCGCTCTGCCTTTTTTCTTTTTCTCTCTTCCTTCTTTATCCCCGATTCTCTCTCTCTCTCTCTCTCTCTCTCTCTCTCTCTCTCTCTTTATCCCTCTCATTCTTTTTGCTTTTTTTTATCTCTCCCATTCTCTCTCTTTTTTAACATGCATTTTCCTATAGCTTAGCATTTATTTTATTATTTCTATAAAGAGCTTTATTATCCAGATTATCGCCATTAATTCACAAACAAGCCAAGCATACGTAATTTTTTAACCCCAAACTAGCTGGATTTCCTCTGTCTTCTGAAAGCCTCCGCATGAATATCTAATTGAAAATACACTAAATAGCATGATAACAAACATCATGTTATTAAAAACGTAATTTAAAGAACTGTTTTTATTCGCCTGAATGACATATATATGTATATAATCTATCAAACACTATAGTGTTTGAATATATGGTTAAGTGGCAGTTTTAGTCATTAAGAATTGCTTTACAGCTTCACATATCACTCATTTTTTCGATCAAATTTCAAGCAATTGTTACATTTTATAGATCACATATTGTGAAAAAAAATTTCAATTTTCGTTCAGTAAAACAAAAGGTTTGATGAATTTACTGGTGTTCAAAATCGTAAGAATATGTAAGGAGGTGATCGACACATTTTATGGCTGGTTTCCGTAACAATCACGTCGCTTCAGCGACTACTGTTGCTACTAATTCACTGCTGTCGCGGAAAGAGAAGTAACAAGTGAAATAGAGAAAAATCATGAAAGGGAGATAATTGAATGGATTTATTAAAAGCAGACGAGTGCCGTACATTGTAATTTCATATGTATTTATGGCAAAAAAATAAGACTGATATTCAACAAAACTGGAAAAATGCGAGCATGAAAAATAATATGGTTAAGCTTAAACATGGAACAGTAAAGGACGAGTTGTTAAAACTGGAAACTAAAGGACAAGATGTTATAGTAAAAAAAATAATACATTTAAATATTGCAGCATTAAGAATATTGTTTTAATTTAATTGATAACATTTATAATAAATTCTTAATTCTGCGATATTGTATTTGTTACTAATTTTTAATATCGTATTCCGAGGTTCTTCTGTATACATACATATTTAAGAGATTAACTTGACTTTTTCGCTTGTTTAAGTGACAAAAGTTATAGCCCGTTGGCTTAGAATGCGTGCTTTATGCCAAATTTATGATTAAAGATTAGTTAGATTTGTATTCATTTTTGAATTAAATACTAATCTTTTTTAATCCCTTATTATGCACCGAACAGATACTATAATACTAACATACTTATTTCAGCCAGATCGGCTCAGTAGTTTCCTGGAATAAGTAGGAGGGATAAACTGACAAACAGACTAAGAGAAATATTGCATGGATATTTTATAACAATAATTATCAATGCTATAATGGGAAAGTTCCTAATAAAATAAATATACTCAATATGAGAATAAAGCAGAAATATTGTTAGATAAATATTCAAATTTTTTTTCCCATGAAAGTGCCCATTTATAGTAATCTTCCTATAAAAAGTCTGTTCGAATCCTAAGTTCAAGTTATTGTATTTCAAATGAAGAATCGAAAGAAAAATCAACAAGAAAAGCGTACGAAAAGACAAAAAAAAAATTTGAATAAATCATGATATGGAACAATTCTAGAACTTACGAAACACTATTGTCTCAAAAGGGAAGCTTTGAATTGTCATTGGCATCGTCTAAAGACAAAAGAAAAAAAGAAAACTTTTTAGAATTGGTGAAACCCTTTCCGTGCTCAGTACAAGGAAGCCATGACAGTTGTTGTTCACCTGCTCTTCAAAGGTGACTCAGAAAATATAGAAGACGAACAAAACAAATACAATTGAATAATGATTTTTCTTTTGTTTGGATATTTTATTATTATTATTTTTTGTACTATTATTGTTCTTTCTTTCATTGCTTTATTTACAATTCAGTAAAAAGCGAAGAAAGGTATTTTACACAAAGAAATCAATATGGCTCAGTCATGAATTGCGGTCAGATGTGCGTTGAACTTTTTTCTGGCTACACAAAAATTGTTACTGAAGAATAAATAACTATATAAAAATGTATGTGTGAATTTGATCATTCATTATCACCATTATTATTATTATAATTTTTAGATCGTAAAAAACGGGCAAATGTTATAGCTCGTTGAATTACTCTGTGTGCTTTATGCCAAATTGATGGTTGAATATGGTTACATTTGTGCCCATCATTTCAGTAAATGATAATCCTACAATTCTCTAAGTGTGCATTGAACGGATACCATAATACTTATTTCACTGCACCTTATCATTATAAAACTTCATACAAAATTCAAGTCAGACTGACCCAGTAATTTCTGAGTAAACTACTAGAGTAAATGTGGTATTGTGGTGAGTAATCCCTAGCTGTGCATCGAACGGATACAATAATACCTAGTTCGCTGTACTCTATGATAACAAAGGTCGATACAAAATTTCAGCCAGATGAACCCAGTAGTTTCCGAGAAAACGTGGATCAGACAGATTAAAAGAAATATAATATAGATGACTACTACTACTACTACCACCACCACCACAATTTCGACACTTCTCTGGGATTTTCACATACAGTATTAGTGATTGTTCACTGCCAATAACCAATGGCGATCTCCTGGATTATAAGTGACAAGTTCTTCCAGGCTTACAGTACTATCCGCTTTTTTCTAGACTCATGGCGAATAACTTTGCGTTATTGTTTCATTTCTTATGATAAGAAATGAAACAATAACGCAAAGTTATTCGCAGAAAAAAAAACTTTTCAAAGCCGTATTAATCCATGCATTCTTCTAATGGGAGTCTGGTTAGTACTTTCTCTTCTCGGCATTTCGCTCCTTTTTGAGCTGCCATGATAACTTTTTTCAGGTCCTTGCCGTTGCTGGTTCCACTAAGTGTCTGTTTATTTTTCTTTAGATAGGGAAAGTCAGTTTATGATTTCTGTCGATTTCAGTTCCCTTCGTTTCGTGTGACGTTCGTCATATTGGTTTTTGTTTTATTTCTATTTATTAATCTTAAGTGTAATTGGTAAGCGTGTGTTGGTTGCGTGGTTTGCTTCTCATATCCGAAGACCTTTCGTAGAATTCCGTGGTCTTTCATTATCGAAGTTTGTTGTAGAGTCTCAATCTTCCCATAGATTCCAATTTCTCCTAGTCATTTTATCCAGTTTTTTTCATGTGCTTTTCTAGTGTCACAATAATTATTGATATTATAGTGATTTTTTTCATGTTCTATATTTTTTGGTCTTTGTCGAGTTCCGTGTATTTGCATAATAATAATAATAATAATAATGATAATAATAATAATAATAATAATAATAATAATAAATGAAGCATGCATGGTCCTCTGTGAGTGCACAATGAACGAGGCATTAAAAATGACGTAGTTCAGCATTTTCTCCCCACCCTCATTTAAACCCTCAAAGTACCCAGGGGACGACAAATCCTAGTGAAAATTAACAAACGGTGCAGTTTAAATATATAAATTTTAGTTCTGCACTATGTAAAAAAAAAAGAAATGACTAAGTCCATCAATTGCTCCCCCAATTAGACCCAAAAGTCCCCAAGGCCTTTACATATTTAAATTTGCATTCAGCACGATGCAAAACTGCTAAATAGACATACACAGAAAATTTTGGACAAATATGGTAAAAAAGTCCAAAAAATGGAGTGTTTTTATTAACCCTACAAGAGTCCCTGGGTTATCGCGACGTATAGACAAATAAATTATATAGAAATCAGTTAGTTACAACTTTTCAGAAAGTTTTATAAAAATCCAAGTCATCATTTTTTTAAATAAGCACAAAAGTGTCAATTTTAGCCATTTAACACGAAAAGCACCCCTATTGCAACCGTAGTTTTCCCAGAAAATCCGTTCTGTTACTATTTTTTTTTATTCATGTCATGTTTAATGTTTGTACAAATTTTTTTTAAATTCCAAATCGTAATTATTGAGAAAACTGCGGACGGACGGACGGACAAGAGTGAATTTACAGGTCCACACTCCTTTTGTCGGAGGACCAAAAATGTTTTTATCAATAGTTGTTCATAGCACACTTAGTCCCTCACATCTGTCGCCACTCTTAAATCGACGAACCCATCTCCTCACAGTGCTGACATAGACTGCATGGAGTGCGTAAAGTTTAATAGGCGCCAGTGAATATTGATCGGTTCAGTTTTGTCTGCATCGAGGAAGTCACTGACGCGGCTCTGCTTCTGACGTACGTTCATGACAGGAGCTACATTCAAAGATTTTCACACCTTCAATATCTGCACCAGAGAGACGAAACTTTCAGGTCATTAATGCATAAGTTTGGCACTAATGACAATATAATTTGCAATGCTTTCGTAGTTGACTACGTTCACCTGTAACTAGGTATATTATTTTTCTTTTAGACTGCTTGCCTGTTCCACTTTTTCTTTTTTTTTCCGATCTAGCTGAACGTTTGTATGGACTATTTTTATGATTAGATGTAGTGAAGTAATTATGGGATATGTTCAATGCACGACGAGTGATTAATAAAGGACTGATATTAAATAATAAAGGACTAATATTAAATAATAAAGGACTAATATTAAATAATAAAGGACTAATATTAAATAATAAAGGACTAGTATAAAATAATAAAGAACTAATATTAAATAATAAAGGACTAGTATTAAATAATAAAGGACTGATGTTAAATAATAAAGGACTAATATTAAATAATAAAGGACTAATATCAAATAATAAAGGACTAATATTAAATAATAAAGGACTAATATTAAATAATAAAGGACTAGTATTAAATAATAAAGGACTAATATTAAATAATAAAGGACTGATATTAAATAATAAAGGACTGATATTAAATAATAAAGGACTAATATTAAATAATAAAGGACTAATATTAAATAATAAAGGACTAGTATTAAATAATAAAGGACTAATATTAAATAATAAAGGACTAATATTAAATAATAAAGGACTAGTATTAAATAATAAAGGACTAATATTAAATAATAAAGGACTAATATTAAATAATAAAGGACCTGCATTAAATAATAAAGGACTAATATTAAATAATAAAGGACTAGTATTTAATAATAAAGGACTAGTATTAAATAATAAAGGTACTAGTATTAAATAATAAAGGTACTAGTATCAAATAATAAAGGTACTAGTATTAAATAATAAAGGTACTAGTATTAAATAATAAAGGTACTAGTATTAAATAATAAAGGAACTAATATTAAATAATTAAGGACTAGTATTAAATGTCAAACTGAGTACACATTAAACATCAAAAGATGCTCTCATTCTAAGCCTAAGGTCTATAACCTTTGACCCTTTTTTACAAGCTAAAAGGTTCAGTAACGGTATAATTGCCATAAATTATTAGATCGCATCAGTGATCCAGGATATACGGAGAAAAATATATTGTAATTTTTATAAATACATGCTGGCATAATATGTATTAATATTATGTGGTATTGATTTTAGTCGTTTATTTTAACGACGGATTTGAAATTATTAGACGTCCATTGATTATTGAGTCCAGGAGATAGAGAGAAAATGTAGATAGTCTTATACTCGTAAATACACGCTGGTTTGATATATATCCTCTATATATTGTGGTATTGTTTTAGCTGTTGATTTAAAAAATATTAGACTGGTTTAGTGTCCAGGTTATGTGGAGAAAAACTATATAGTGGGATTTTTATAAGTAAATGTTGGTATACTACGTATCTCTGTCTGTATTAGATAAAAAGAACCTTGTGTCAGTGCGTTTTCTATGGAGTTCTAAACGACTGGGCCGATTTTTATGAAATTGAACATGAAGGTATTTTATGCCCCTGGCAATGTTCTAGAGAAGGTTTTTATGGGAATGTGTTCGATATGAATCGACAATCTATATAATCCGATGAAAGAAGGAACAGGTGATTTTGACCAAAGTAAACATCCTACCTAGCTTAACATGGCCGCGCGTTCAAAATGAATGTTTTCGTTTAGAGCACAGTTGAAGCATGATACTTGAACGTTAATTCAAGCCATTTGTATATAAAAGTACTTTATAAAATCAACATTACGTTCTCCACAGTGCATTATAGACTACTATGTATTGTGACCTACGTCACTGGGAGGAGGCGTTTGAGCTCCCCCCAATACCTAGCAATGGGTCCCCAACTAGAGCAGGCAATAAATCGATTTGATAGAAAATCGTCGATTTCACCGATTTCGATCACAATAAACATCTGGGAGTGTGAAAGGTACGTTGATCATCATTCAATCCCGACCACCGTCAGGGCACGCTGCCAGTCCTCTACACATTTTCGTATTGTTTTTTTTTTTTTTTTTTTGTTTTTGTCTTTTTAGCTTTTTATCTAAGCAACTGATTGAAAAAAAAAAAGAACATTCAGTAAATATACGTGGAACTGGCAGGAAGCGCTGACATGAATCCGAGTGTTTCGCCGCGGGGATTAGCTCCTTATTCTTGTGCATTATGGCTTTGAGTGCCACGGATGACAGATGTATTTGTTTTGCTATTGAATCTATGGGCCTCTTCGGACTATTTCGATTCTGATTAGTCATGCTTAAGGGACTCTAACAGGAATCCTGTGGTGTGTTCGACAAGCTGTAACTTCGAAATGATGTATATGGGTCATGACATGAGGGAAGAAATTGCTAAATGGTTGTCATCGAAATCTGCTTCATGATTAGTGGCACGGCAAAAGATTCGTTCGTCCAGCTTATCATATTTCCCATGTAATTCCCCGAAGCTCCTTTTGGGTTCATGGTAAATTTGCTCTTTGTAATCAACCATTAATCTCTGTCTCTCTCTTTCTCTTATATATATATATATATATATATATATATATATATATATATATATATATATATATATATATATTAGCAGGGATACCTGACGTTGCCCGGAATTAAATGATGATCAACAAATGTTTCACACTCCCGTATTTTTATAGTCGTCAATATCGGTGAAATTGCTCATTTTTCAATCAAATCGATTGTCTGCTCTAATATAGGACCCATCCGGGTGCACCAGGAGCAAACTTCACATGCTTCTTGCAGTGACTTAGTCCCCAGTAGATTGTCGGCTACATTGCACTGTAGAGAACCTACTTTTTTATAAAAGTATTCTATATAATGGTTTAAGTTTAAAATGCAAGAGTAAAGCATTATGTTTCAATTGTACTCTAAACAGAAATATTTATTTTGAACGCGCCCTTGTCATATCAAAGAACCTGCTGTTGGTTTTATATGTTGAGCCTTTCGGCTTGCGTGGTAATAAAACTTCTCAAATGCACTCGTGACGTTAGGTTATATAGGTATTTACCTTTGTCAAAATCGCCTGTTCCTTCTTTCGTCGGATTATTTTAATCATCGCTACTTATCGAAGATGTTTCGGTGCAAAACCTATCTACGAATACTATCAGGCAGATAAAGTACCTTTGAGTGAAATTTCATAAAAATTGCCCCAGCCGTTTTCGAATCCATGGGAAACAAACTTACAGACACATGCACACAGTTCCTTTTATATAATTGTAAAGAAGAGATATTCTCACAGAGGAGACGTTGCGAGCTTGTCACTACTCTATCGCCGTTTTCATGGTACCTGCTCGTCTGAGCTTGAATCTATTATTGCACACTACCAAACCTTTACAAAAAACCGTGGACTAGCTACAACCACTATCAATAATTTCTCTGTCTCTCTTTCTATCTCTCTCTTTCTCTCTCTTTTCTCTCTCTCTCTCTCTGCCTAAATTAAAACGAAAATTTCATGAATGATTCTTTACTAGGAGTGTCCTCCTGTGGACCTGTGGAACTGTGGAACTTTGTTCCGCTGGTATCCTTTCCAACTGACTACAATATGCTAGTCTTCGAGTCCTATGTAAACAATTTTTTGTTGAGCAGTTTCCTTAAATAATCACATCCTGCCCTAATTTCTACTACAAACGTTTATGACATTGTTTTCCCGGTGGCCTCCGTACATCCATTAACCATTATCCTCGAGTGGCCTTAAGGACTTGATAAGTAGTGACACCCTTGTAAATATATATATATATATATATATAGGCTATTTCATTTTCGTATTATTTTTGATTCACCACGCACTTCACTGACCCCCATATTACTTCGAACTTTTATGATATTCAGAATTTTAAAGTATTCAAATTTTATACTTACTAGTGGGTCCCTTTTTAGTTTGCTTTTTATTTCCTCTGAAGAGAAAAGTATGAATTTTCGAAACGCCATGGAATAATGACATTTTTTTTACTGCATTCACTGTTTTGAACATTTAATAATCAAATAATTTTTTTCCCCGTAATTTGAATACCTTCGTATATATGTGTGTGCGTATTGTTTGCCACATCTACATTTTTTCATGTTGAATATTTAAATTATTCACAATCTTTTTACCTGCAAGTGTTTATTTTGAAGAGAAAAACAAAATTATAAATAAAGACGTCTGTTTTTCTCTTTTGTATTTTTTGCCGATTTCTTTTTCTTGTGTTTTTTCTTTTTTTTTTCTCCTTCTGTTTTTGCTTATTTTCTACATCTCTTTTCTTTCTACATCTCTTTTCTTTCTGTTTCTCTTTTCTCTCTATATCTCTTTTCTCTCTATATCTCTTTTCTCTATATATCTCTTTTCTCTATGTATCTCTTTTCTCTATATATCTCTTTCTCTATATATCTCTTTTCTCTATATATCTCTTTTCTCTATATATCTCTTTTCTCTATATATCTCTTTTCTCTATATATCTCTTTCTCTCTGTTACTGTTTTTCTCTTGCTCTGTTTTCCCCATTACTGTTTTTCCCCATTACTGTTTTCCCCCGTTATTGTTTTTCCCCGTTACTGTTTTTCCCGTTACTGTTTCCCCCTTACTGTTTTTTCCATTACTGTGTTTTTTTCAATTACTGTTTTTTTCCATTACTGTCTTCCCATTACTCTGTTTTTACCAATTACTGTTTTTTTTTCCATTACTCTTTCCGTCTTTTTTGCTTTGTCTCTCTTTGTGTTCTCTTACTTTTTCTCTTTCTTTTATTCTCCTTTTCTCTCTCTCACTCTTTTTTTTTCTCGCTTTTTCTTACTCTCTAGTTCTGTCTCTATCTCTCCTTCAGCCTTCACATCACCCCTTTCTTTCGATCTCTTCTACCGCTCTTCATTTGCACTGACATTCACCCGCATACGAGTAATAATCCTCAGTCCGAAAAACTCGGACTAAAGTTATACGAGGCCAAAATTGTTTAAAGATGATCGACAGCACAGAAGAGAAGGATATTGGAAACGAAATGTTTGATGATGCACGAAGCATGCCAAAGAGCGGGGTGGGCATCAAGGTGAAGCTGGACGTAAGAAATCTTCTTGTTCAAAGTATTGTCAGTCTCGAGCAATCAGCATTAGAGCGAGGCATTTGGAGCCTATCAAAGACCGTCGATGACATCTGGATAAAGACGTCGCAAAGATACAAAGAATTTTGTGAAATTCTTGCTCACCCAACTGTTAAATATATTTATATATTATCAAACGATATCGACGGCAAGCGCGCTACACAGAGATGTAAACGTTTCATCCCGACAGGAAAACCTCATTATAAATCCATCGATTTCGTTCACGAGTGTTACATATATCTAAGTAGTGTTTGGTTTAGTGAAATGCCTAATCAGATCAGGTGTTCATTCTCCTTCGCGGGTTAATGTTTTTCACTTACTAATGGCTGTGCCTCTCTGAAACAAAGGCTTGACCGAATATTATTTGACACTATTTTCATTTCTTTGAATGAGGGTGCATCTCGTTATTAAGTGTCTTAAATCAACAGGTGACCTTATATTAGCACGTGCTGAAAAAATCGTGTAGTTATTTAGCTAGACTGAACACTACTTAGATATACAAAAACATTCGTTTACAAAATGTGTATTTTATCTGATTATCCTACTACTCAGCTCTATTCACGTATTGAGCACTGTTGAAGTAAATACTCAAAATCTATAAATCATATATTGTATCACTTTATAATATTGTATAAGATAAAATTAAGAAATAATTATAGTACTCTTGCATAATTTGACTCGGATTCTCAGGAATTCATGTAAAGCCTGGATCGGGCGAGACCGGCAATCATAGGTTTCAGCCGAGCGTTGTAACAGACGCGGAGTAATTTCAAAACAAACAAACAAACCGGAAAAATAAAAATAATCAAAAATAACCAAAACCCACCTTGAAGTGACTGAAAATATGTTTATTTAATTATTTATTTATTGGAAATTATTTTTTTCTTTTTTCAAGAAAAGATGAATGTTTTACCTTTTTTTAACCCTAAATTGTTAGGTGTAAGTAAATGTATTTCTTTTTTGTTTTTTTTTTGTTTTTGTTTTTCAAGACTTTTTGTTCAGTCAATTTTGGAAGGGCGAGGTCAGCAAAAATTTGTTGTATATTTTTTTTAGTAAAATACGTAAAAATATGTTTACCAAAAGCGTAAATTGTTAGATCAAAGTACAGGACAAAAATGTCTTTGGTTTTTGGTTTGTTTGTTTTTTTTTGTTTTTATTTTCAAGAAAACTTAATATTTTTATTTATTTCATTTTTTTTATTTTTATTGCTGTTCATTGCTGGCGGAAGAACTTCTTCGAAATGAGGATATTTTCTTGGGAATCTTTACTTCGGTCGACTGTTGAACGGGCATCAACGCAAAGAGGGAGTAGATGGGGTAGAGGAAATCAAAGGAAGTTCCCCAAGAACCGAGTAGCTTTCGGAAATGTGATTTCTGATGGAGACAAAAGGATAGTTTCTGAATTTTAGTCTCCACATAAATTCAAGTAAATATTACCCAGAAACTCCCGGTTGGTCCCACATTCTTGCTTGTTTCGCTGTTTTGCTTCCTCCCACTCCCCCTCTCGACGTGGTTCGTTGTTGCGTTCGTCGCGAGGTCTACAAAATGCATACTATTAGTCTGTCAGGGTGTGGAATCCTTCTCCTCCTACTTTATTGTAGGCCCCTCCAAGAGTCGGATATACAACTGTAATCCCCGGCAGAATATACTTGTTTATTATTCGAAAGAGGGTTTCGGCGTTGCGATTTGGTACGGTCACCAAAAAAAACATTCATGTGGGTGATGTCACAGCCGCCGAAGACCCAGAACGGTTCGAGGATTCTCCCTACGTTGTGTTTCCTTCGGTTGAGTAGAGACTCGTCTATTTCGACTGTTTGCCCTGGGCCTCTGATCTGGCGGGGATTCCTAAGAAAATACTCCTGGCAAATTTCTCTCAGAAAGTTCTCCCAGTCTGTAAGTGTGCTCTGATATAATACAGCATTCCGTTCGCATGGTTTTCAGTGTAACCATTTTGATTTTTACTATTGTCGGAATCTCCAACTTGAAACGCGCAAAAAACGATCCTGTATACAAGGATATTCATTGTCTGCACTGCTCAATTATGCATCTCCAGGAGAAACCATCCTTAATACACGATATTTTTTAGTAAGGATTTGTGCATACAAATCTTGCATCTCATTTTTATTTTGGACAGCAGTTTCTTCTTCTGATAATATGAGATTGTCGTCATTGGTGCTTTCATTTGTTTTTTTTACATGCATAGATTTATTTCCGTGCCTGTTATATTTGGCGAATTTGAAACTATATTTGTTAGCTTTTTCGTTTATTCACTTTCTTCCAATTCGAAAGTCGTCTGTTTCCATTCTCACTAGCGCTCTTTCATTGGCTAATGAAACGCCCGGCCAATGAATTACAAAAAAATAAATAAACAGAAAAAAAAATCCCCCTTCTTAATTTCAATAAAAATACAAAAAACATTACATAAAAAAAAACAAATAAATAAAAGAAAAAGTCGATTTAGTGTTTCAACATTTGAACAACGCTCGGCTGAAACCGATAATTGCCGGTCTCGCCCGATCCATGCTTGACGGGAGTTCCAGAGAATCTGGGTCAAATTATGTAAGAGTACCGTAATTTATATATATATATATATATATATATATATATATATATATATATATATATATATATATAATCCAATATAGTAGAATCCCAAGATACTGCATTAATCCGTCCGGGTTTGGGATCGTAAGGTGAAATCGCCGTATGGCTTGTATATAGTACATATTAAAAATTAGTAAGAAAATACAGAACACTATATAATACACATGTCCATAATAAAAAAAAAACATTTGAAATAACACCGTAAGGCGAAGCAAATACAGTAACCAGGGGCCGGAAAAACATCGTATTCTATATCGTAACCTGAAAACGTATCCCGGGCTCTATAGTAACCCCCCGGGATACTTATATATAAATGTGATGGGACGATTCAAATATTTTCCCGATTCCGAGACAGTTACCGATTCCGATTCTTTATAAATCTCTAAATATTTAACTATAGAATTATCTTTCCCCAATTACCGTAAAAACTCATGTTAAATGTGGAAATATTTTCCTAAACGAAAAAAATACACTTGTGGGAATACTCTATCGATCTTAGTTTTACTAATAGTTAAAAACCAATAAATATTTATTATTTTTTTAATTATTCCCAACAAAGGTATATTTTGCATTAAACATATTCAAATAAAAAAGACAATTAAAAAATTATTTTGGCATCGGAAAATATGCACAAATATTTCCGATACCCCTTAATGTATCGATTTTTTGGATTCCCATTAATCGTCCTAACACTAGTGTTTGTGTGTGTGATATATATAATCATTTTAGTACTTACATACACTATTGTTTTATCTTTTTATTAATTATCAGTGCAGGGTGTTACGCTTGCCACAGATCGAGAGATTCGAACCCGGCAGTGAAGTCATCTTTGATATATATGCACACTCAAGGAAGCTTCACTACGGGTTATAAAACAAAATTTCGATATTTACCCCGGAATTTGGCTAGTCTCTCATCTATCAAGAACGATATGCCAGTCACAAGCCATATCTGCTCAGCCCATTGCTTGTGTACTTGTCCTCGTGAGCTTTTTCCATTCAAATCCTAATATTATTTCTTGATATAGCTAGATTCTGAGAGCCGAGAAACATGTCTAAAACACGTTTTATTTTTTTTATTTTTTTTAATAACTTCATGGATGTATTTGTTATTAAGCCTCTTTTTGTTATCTGCATTTTAATCTATCTGACAATTCCGATTTATTCGTGTCTTTTTTTTTAAAACTAATCTAACTAATCTTATAATTATTGAGATAACGGTAATTATTAGAACTTTCTTTTGTTTTGTTTTTTTTTTTACTTGAATTTGTAGCAAATATCATCGGGAACATAATGAAGATGAGGATAACGAAGTCAATAGTTTCTGAATCTGGAAGATTTAAATATGGAAGAATTATAGATTCTTACAGAAGTTGGATGAAAGTCCTTAATAATGGGTTAGTGGAAAAATAATTTCCTTTTTTGACGTGAAGTTAAAGGTCAAAAAACATTATTTTTTGACTAGCCTAACAGTTAACATTCGACAGTTTTAACCCCCTCACACACAAGGAAATCAAGAAATAATTTATATAAAATGCATTAAAATGAAATTCGCTATTAAAGCCTCATTGTTTGAACATATGAAAACGATTTTCAAAATTGATTCTACATTTTAGAACAAGACAGGTTCTGTAGCGAATTTCATTTTAATGTGCTTCATAGAAATGTTTTTGTTTTTTTAGATTTTTAAGTTTTCACTATTCAATAATTGTTACATTTTAAAAATCTTGCAAATGCTTTGCACAATTTAATGCAAGACGAATCTGGTAGAGGATGTTATTTCAATATATTTTATATAAATTAAATTTGTTATTATTATAGTGGGAGTTGCAGAATTGCTCAACTTCAAATTCGTGACTCTCTTCAGTTTTTGCCCTTGGGACTGTAAAATAATCAATTGCTTTAGAGATGTTCTTATAACAACCGCGTTCGTCACCATTTTGGCATAAAACCAGTTGCCAATTCACACTAAAACCCGCCGGAATTACAGTGTGGAAATGTGCTAACGCAAAACAAATATAACTCCAAATATAACACCAGAAAGGTGTGCAACGACCAATGACCAGACGAGAGTGGAAAACCTTGACCAATGCAAACAGTTTCTTGTTTGTCTTTTTGCACGTCTGAAATTATGTTTGCAAACATTCTATTATTGATAATTTGCAAGCGATTTCCATCATATTCTTGGTAGTCTGCACGGTGCATCCCTATATCCGTATTTCAAGGCTTGTTCGGATCCGTCTATATCTTGGAGAATTTGTATGTTTAGAAATCTATATCAAAATACACTAAAGTAATTACTTATGTATAATACCTTATCAACCTCGACTCCCTTTTCTAAACATGGGATATTCGATCGCGCAAGATACTATGCAAATAATAATAGCTAGCGGAACCTGTGGAAATTCTGAATTTTTTGTGTTGTGGATTTCGATAAATCGTCTCAACACTAATATATATATATAGGAGAGAATAAAAATGATTACAAATGCGAAAATAAGATCAGGGACTGGTAATATCATATGGTATCACACAATGCACGAGACACCATTCCAGGGAGATAGATGGACATAAAAGGAGGTTGAAGAAAGTCCGATATTGCTGATCGGATATTGGTTCCCTCTGTTAGGATTTGTAACCAATGGTACTGTTGTTTTTGTCTTTTGTAACGCATATATGAATAAATATTACGCTCTTATTTTTGACATTTTCATTTTCATATTAATCTAGCACCCTCCTGGGGTTCTCTCCCATTAACCACACACACGCACACATATATATATATATATATACATATATGTATACATACATATATACATATATGTATACATACATATATACATATATGTATACATACATATATACATATATGTATACATACATATATACATATATGTATACATGCATATACACACATATATACATGCATATACACACATATATACATGCATATACACGCATATACACATATACACATGCATATACACATATATACATACACACACACACACACACATATATATATATATATATATACATATATATATATATGGAGAGAGAGAGAGATGTAATGAGTGAAACAAAAAAAAATCATGAAACCCACTAGCATAGCTGGTACCAGCGTGTCTACAGCGATCGTATTCTCGGGAGCATAAAAACAATTGCATCTGTAAAGCCAGCAGTTTAGTTGCATTCATGATTTTTAGTTTTTCGATTTTTGTGAATTCTTTTATTAGTTTGATGGATGAAAAATTCAACTTAGTTTATTTTCTGTTCTTTTCTAAGAAGAATCTTGAGGCAATAAAAGGATTGTTGCTTTTGCCACGACCACAAGAAAGCATAGATCATTCGGTTTCACAACCAACAACATGTCTGACAGTTATGGAAGTTTATTGATATTTCATATATATAATGTATACAGTAAAAAATCTGCATGCACACGTATTACGCATATCTATATAATAATTTTGCTGCCGATGAATGTATGTGTGTATATAATAAGTTAAGACAATGTTATGTTCATATGTACGAGGATCGTTCAAAAAGTAACGCATCCTATTTTTTTAAGTAAAAGAAATTTGAAGGGCTACGAAGACGAGAATTCTACCATTAAAACGAGTGACCTTTTGTGCCCCGGAATTTCTTTTCCTACATAGTCACCACCATTCTTAATGTACTTTATTGTCAGCATCTTTTGATGCTTCAGTCGTCAGAAGCAAACTTTGTCACTCGTATCTTTGACTCCACTATGAAGTCGACGAACCCATCTCTTAAAGGTACTTATATCAACTGCATCGATTCGTAACGTTTAATAGGTGCCGGTAGATATTGATCGGTCTAATTTTTTTCTGCGTGGAATAATTCAATGACGCATCCCTGCTTCTGACGCACGTTCATGACATGGCTTGCTTTCTTAGTGTCTCGTACAGTTAATGTCTGCAACAGAGAGTGAAACTTTCAGATCATGAATGTCTACGTCATCATAACAATGCAATTAGCAATCCTCTCTGATCTGTCAGGGTGGAATAAAAAATAGGAGGTATTACTTTTGGAACGACCTTTTGTGTTATCACAAACTAACCTTTTTTTTTCTGACTGAAAGGTGGAATCGCCCGGTCGTCGAAGTTACAATGCCAAAAAAAACTTCTTTTTTTTTTTTTAATTTCATCTGATGTCGCTCTGGTACCGAATTTATAACTAAAAAATACACTTTTATGGCCTTCCAACTAGGATCTAACTGTAGTATGCTTTCTGTCCAAAGATGTTTTTTTTTTACATAGGCATCACCACATTATCAAGGCCAAGAGGCCACTCAAGGATAAGGGTTAAAGAGTGTACAGTAGAAATTGGACAATATAGTAATCATTAGTAATGAAAATTTGGTAAATTTGATATCTGATATGGAACGGCTCATCAAGAACTTATTTACGTTACACTTGAACACAACCATATTGTAGTCAGCCGGAAAGCAGGAAAACGGAAGACAATTCCACAGGCGTGCAGTTCTAAGAAATAAGCTTTGTTCATGGAATCTACGTTTAGGTTTAGGCACAGATAAAGATTGGGGGGAATTATTGATAGTGTTTACAGCTAGACGAGTGTTTCTTGTGAAAGTTAGGCGAGGGGGGGCCATAGACTGAAGCTCAGTCGAACACTTTCCATGAAAATAACGATACATCAGAGACAAACTCGCAACATCTCTTCTGTGAGATAGAGGTTGCAGGGAAGAGAAAAGGACATCTCCTACGAGGCTACGAAGTCTATTGAACTCTATCAAGGCAGGACAAGTCCTTTCTAGCAGCTCCTGCCCAGATGTGGCAACAGTATTCCATCCTTGGATGTACCTGGCTCTTATATAGATAGAGAATTGCATAAGCAGTGAGATATCTACCGGATCGATAGAAACATCCCACCATTTTTCCAGCGGCCTTGGCAACAGATTTGATGTACATGTTCCATTTAAGATCAGGAGTAATGGTCAAGCCCAGACGCCTGTAAAAACTTGAGGCCTCCTGAATACGAGAGTCATTCATTTCAATTGATGCCAGATGTGGATCAGAATGTTGATGTAAAGAGAGAAGCTTGGTTTTAGATGCATTAAAAGTAACCAGCCACTCCTTTCCACATTGTACTACGTGCTCAAGATCAGAGGAGAGAGAATTGGAGAGAACTTGGTCGTTTACTGTCTTAGATGTGTTACCATAAATGGTAGTGTCGTCAGCATAAATGTCTACAAATGATGTAAGGATGTTATTTGGAAGATCATTAATGTAGATCAGGAAAAGAGTTGGGCCCAGAATGGACCCCTGAGGGACACCGGCATTAATACTGTGAGCCTCTGATTTTTGCCCCTCAACCTAGCAGAAAGAAATGATTTACTAATTGAGAAGACATTTCCAGCTATACCATAGCTACAGATCTTATGAAGTAAACCTTTATGCCATACCCTATCAAAGGCCTTAGATATGTCAAGAGCAATTGCCCTAGAAAGGTTGCCTCCGTCGAGAGATTTGCTAATCCTATGAGATATAACTGTAAGCACATCTGCTGTAGATCTAGCAGAACAGAAACCATATTGAGTGTTACTAAGAAGGTTATTTTTGTTGAGATGGTTGATTACTTCTGCATTTAACACAGATTCCAGCAACTTACTCATGACGCACAGGAGACTTATTGGCCTGTACTTAGAGGGGGATGAGCGATCACCTGAATTCTTAAATACAGGGCACACTGATGAAATTTCCCAGGGAGATGGGAAACTATTCTCCTTAAGACAACGTTTAAACAGTTTTGTAAGTATGGGCGCTAGTTCAGATGTTACAATATTATTGTGGGATCTGCTTTCACAATGGGAGTTATGTCACAAATTTCTATAAGGGTTGAGATAAACTCCGATATTGTGAAACTAAATCAAGTAAAGTACTTAGATAAGTGTTTCAGGTTGAACAAAGATGATACAATCATATTGTGAGGTGCGAGTTTCAGGTGTGTTTCAATTTGTAAATAAAGCAGAATCGTAAGAAATCAAAGATCCGATTTCTGAGGCCAATCTTTCCTCTCTGTATTCAATATATCGGCATGTAATTGTCCAACTAAAAGTTTGTTTTCATTTACCTCTCAAGTGTTGAGTCAGTAAAGAAGGGAACATTAATTTTCCTTTCATTTATTGGCCAATTAATTATGTTATGGAATATCTTTTTCCTTATGTTTTTATTTCTATTTTAGCGGATTCCAGCACAAGAATTCATCTAGTCTGGTAGGGTATCCAGCTAGGTACTTACGATAACATCTGCACGAAGAGATGGTTGAACATTCTCCCCAATAAAGCAGTGTATAGTCGTATCAAGGAGATCTTTTTTTTGGTGTTCAGCTATCACGTTATTTTGAGTATTTGGTCAGTGTCTACTTGTACAATCAAATATTATTATGTCTGGTTTTCCTGAAAAACACTTGCACAAAGATTAAAGACAGTCGAGGATGGTTTCTAGTAATTGCATGACTATATCAAGGCATACAGCATAATCACGTTGGCATACCAGATCTTGTTAGACCACCAAAGTTAAGCAAAGTTGTTTGGACAATACCAGATTAGTGACCATTTGGGAATACCAGGCGCTGTATGTAGTAGGATGCTGACACACCTGGCAGCTCTTCCATCCCATATGGTCTCCAGCTCTCTTGACCTTGTCATAACACTGGATCATGTTGAAAGCGGTGTCGAGGCTGTTGCTGCGCAAGCCAGCTTCACTTTAAACCAACTCTCAGCACATGTTATCCATCATCTCCAGGATGATCAGACGGTCGTCGTCGTTCTGGCGGACGAACGAACATCATCAGCGCATTAAAACTCGATTTCTATCAACCGGGTTTGTGATCAGGAATGTTGAAAGAAGTTCAACTGTTGACTGAAATAAGTTTTTACGTGACTATCCAATTAAATTAGTCGAAAATGAGCGTGACAAAAGTGCTGATTAGGAGGCTTTTAGTTTAACCTTTACTTTCCTCGGAAGATTGCAACATTTGACATTTACATTTATTAAGAGTTCTTGAAGATTTTCATAACTTTTAACAATATCTTCTCATCAGCATCTGAATACTTTGCAGTCACTTTCAAGTCTAATATAATAACAGTCTTATACTAGCAATGCTACCCAATCTTGTCCGCGTATTTTCTATAGTATAAAGAGACAATTTTCTGTGTATATGTTTGGGTAAAACGATAAAACAAATATCTACAAAGTTAATATTTTCTTGCTTGGCATTGCCCTGGATGAATGAATATCTACCATTTAAAAAAAAAATTCAATCGTTGACCCTATACTAACACAGATTTAATAAAAAAAAGGTAGTTTTCAGCCAAATAATGTACTAATTAAAAGGAAGTAATTATGACTTGTACTCTTCATGGCGATTTATTAAACCAGCTTAAACAAATACCCACAAAGTTCATATTCCCTTGCTTCATGTTGCCTTGGATTATTTAATAGCTAATATTTATAAAAAAAAATTGTCATTCTTTGACCATAAGTTGGCACAGCTATAGTAAGTAACGGATTTTTAGCAAGCTTATGGACTCACTAAAAGGAAATAAATTTTACTTTTACTTTTTATGCAGCTTATTCCTCGAGAAATCCATAAAAAGGAATTGAGTGTGTGCCCAAAGAGAGAAATGACCAGGGCATAGAAGAAAGGCGTAAGTGGAAAACGGAGGAAATTTAAAAAAAAAAAAAAAAAAAAAATAGAGAGGTAGAAGGGTGGACGTTTTAATAAAAATAGGTTACACATTTGTCCGGGGCAACACCAAATTTCGTTAGGACTTTACTATATAAATTAAAGTCAATCTATTGTCTCTTTGTCATGGATAGTTTTCCACTTCACATGTATGCACAGACACGTACCATCCAGTAGTAATTTGACACAGTGGAGTGTGGAAATATCTCCACGAGACCATCTGCAAAAGCTTGAACATCTAGTGTAGCAGCAAGTCTTGAGAACATACACCGGAAACAGGTTAGAGATAAGTCATGCACTATATATTGTGACTATTTAATCCCAAGTTACATATTAAGAGAGTGGGTGAGTAGCAAACCTAGTTGTTGTCAATGTCCCAAATAATGTTATTCCCGGAGCCACCGGGCTTATGAAAACGGACCTTAAATATTACCTGGCTAATATACCCAACGAACCAGGTGCAAGAGAAATCCAAACAATCGCAATTAAACAGACGGATACTAAAATCATTTTTCATGTAATCTATTGTATTGCGGTTGTCTCCTACAAGATCTTTCACGCTGCACGGGTTAAGCAGTATAGGGAAGATAAAGCGATATTGCATTGTATGGTCTTCCTCTCTACATACCAAGATGATTGGGTTAGTTCTGATCATAGCCACTTTTGATCGTCGCATTCCTATTCTCAGACGGGTGATCGTTTTCTACTAGAGGCAGAGTGCTTCTGAACCGGAAGGGAGAGTCTCAGAAAGAGAGTGTCTGATGTCAATATAGGAGAGGGCATTCTCTAGCGATCTGGTCCATTTCTGATATGCTGTTAAGGATTAAGCATAGCTGCGGAAGCCTTTTTCTTAACATCAGTTTTTCTCTCACCCAGAATCTCCAAAATAACAGGTGAATATCCAACACCTGGTTGGATCCTCATTCCAGCAAAACCAAATAGAAAAGAAATCGTTGTTTTCATGGAAAGTACTCAGCTCAGCTCCCATCTGTGGTCGCCCTGGCCAAACTTAAACAGAAAACACTGGACTAGCTACAACCACTATCAACAATTTCCTCCACTCTCTATCTGTACCTAAATCTAAACACATATTCTATGAACAAAGGTTGTTGTTTTTTAACTTGCCGCCTGCAGAACACTCTTCTGTTGGCGTACCTCCTGGCTGACTACAATATGGTAGCCTTCAAGTTTAATGTAAGCAAGTTCTTACTGAACCGTCCACTTAAATAATCAAATTCTATCCAAATCTCACTGTTAACAATTACTACATTACCACCTTATATTAATTAACTCTAAACCTCGAGTGACTTTTGGGCATTGATAGGTGGTGACTCGCTTGTAAAAAAAATGACAAAAAAAATGATTTTATCATTTTCCTGGCACCTAAAGTTTTCAAAATATTCAAATTTATATTAAAAACAAGTGTCTACAAATAGTGTGCAACTATTTTCTTATTTCATATTCCTGCTCGAAACTGAAGCGAACGCACACGTCAAAAAAATTTACAGCTCGTACTTTTAAATTTCTTCTACAGGACTTTCTTCCTTTATAACAACAAAATGAAGAAAAAAAAACTACGAACTGACTAACTACCCTGATGAAGCTATTTTTAGTGAAATACTGGACTTACAACACCAACAAAAGGACAGAAAAATGATTTTGTCATTTTCCTGACATCTTAAGTTTTCAAAATATTCAAATTTCTAATGAAATGATTGTAAATAAACGACTTTTAAAAAAAATTTCACAATAAATAAACAATTTGAAAAATTTAAGTAGCATGGCGCCTGAAGTAAATGTCGTATTATGATGATTGAGTATTTTAGCTAAGAGCAGGATAGACATATTTTAGTTATGGTGCCAAAGGATCACCAATGACATCTATATCGAACACTTTTGAATAGCTTTGTTCTTAATTTGTTTAAAATGTAAATTATTTATATTTTGCGAATTAATAATACAAAGTGTAGTATCTGTTTTAACGCTGCATTTTTCGTTTCTTTTCTTGCTCAGTGAAAGATATTCCTTCTGGACTGAGGCAATTCTTATTTTTGTTCTAATCCAGTGATCTTGTTGGGGGAAGCTGGATTTTCCCCACATTAATAAAATACCTTCTGTTTAAGTCTACCTCGTGGGGAAGCCACTATAAAGAAACAATCGTCCACATCCTATTCAAGCTAGAAACCATGCTACGTACAACTGTCTCTGTGAATAAATATGTAGCTGATAAGTTTAAGCTAACAAATATTATTCCGATTTTTCCGACTTCTGTTCTTATCTGGTTGTTATTCGCACAACGTTTCGGCTGATATAACTGCCAAACTTCTTCAGGTTTATCTTGTCGAAATCAATAATCTTTATGTAAAACTCTGAAATCTGGAATTTCAAATGTGACTTCTTATTTAATCCACAGGAGTAACCTGTCCTTGTTTTATCAGCCATGAACATATAGATGACTTATGTAATTAATAATTGTTTGTTTAGTATCACCGAACCTTTAAACAATCTTGCTTTGCAAGGAATATCACGTAGCACTTTTATCCGTTTCACCATGGATATTTGCAAACTGTTTAAAGCGACAGTTACGACAGTTTTTTTATAATATGTGGTTTCCTACTCTGTTTTCGGTTCCTTTCTCTCTCCCTCTTTTTTCCATCTCTTTTCTTCCTCTCTGCACATTTTTCTATTCCTCTCTCCGATCTGACAGTTTGCTCCCTCTCTCCATTTTCTCTTTCTTTCTCTCTCTCTCTTTCTCTCTCTCTCTCTCTTCTGCTTTCTTTACCTTTACATTATTCAACTTCCTCTCGCTAACTAAACGCGAAGTATGCACAGTAACAATCCAATATGACAACATCCTCACAGTTTTAGTCATAAATATAGCGTTTGATCTAAATTATCATTGACACGGTTTTTCAATATATTAAACCGAGACACCAGAATCAGCGAGGATGACGTGGTTCTTTATTCTTTCACCCGCCCTCTATCTCGCTCTCCTTCACTCCCACTCCCTTGTTACCTTCTGCTTCCTTCCCCGCTATTTCCTCTCTCCTGCTTTTTCTCTCTGTCTTGCTAATTTTCACCTGTCTCACTCTTACTTTTTAACACATCCAATCACCCAAATTTATTTCCGTCACTCTCCCTCCTTCCTTCCGTCTCCCTTCCTCCCCCTTTCGTCTCCCTTCCTCCCCCTTTCGTCTCCCTTTCTCCCCCCTTTCGTCTCCCTTCCTCCCCCCTTTCGTCTTTCTCCTCCCCTCTTTCGTCTCTCTCCCTCCCCTCTTTCGTCTCTCTACCTCCCCTCTTTCGTCTCTCCCTCCCCTCTTTCGTCTCTCTCCCTCCCCTCTTTCGTCTCTCTCCCTCCCCCCTTTCGTCTCTCTCCCTCCTCCCTTTCGTCTCTCTCCCTCCCCCCTTTCGTCTCTCTCCCTCCCCCTTTCGTCTCTCTCCCTCCCTCCTTCCGTCTCTCTCCCTGCCTCTGTAACTCTCCCATTCTGCATATCTCTTTCTACCTCCCTCTATCCTCTCTACCTCGCTCTCTTTCTCTCTCTCTCTACCTCGCTCTCTTTCTCTCTCTACCTCGCTCTCTTTCTCTCTCTACCTCGCTCTCTTTCTCTCTACCTTCCTATCTTTCTCTCTCTCTCCCTCGCTCTCGTTCTCTCATTCTCTACCTACCTCTCTTTCTCACATTCTCTACCTACCTCTCTTTCTCACATTCTCTACCTACCTCTCTTTCTCACATTCTCTACCTACCTCTCTTTCTCACATTCTCTACCTACCTCTCTTTCTCACATTCTCTACCTACCTCTCTTTCTCACATTCTCTACCTACCTCTCTTTCTCACATTATCTACCTCCCTCTCTTTCTCACATTATCTACCTCTCTCTCTTTCTCACATTCTCTACCTCCCTCTCTTTCTCACATTCTCTACCTCTCTCTCTCTTTCTCACATTCTCTACCCCCCTCTCTTTCTCACATTCTCTACCCCCCTCTCTTTCTCACATTCTCTACCCCCCTCTCTTTCTCACATTCTCTACCTCCCTCTCTTTCTCACATTCTCTACCTCCCTCTCTTTCTCACATTCTCTACCTCCCTCTCTTTCTCACATTCTCTACCTCCCTCTCTTTCTCACATTCTCTACCTCCTTCCCTTTGTCACATTCTCTACCTCCCTCTCTTTCTCTCTCTCTACCTCCCTCTCTTTCTCTCTCTCTACCTCCCTCTCTTTCTCTCTCTCTACCTCCCTCTCTTTCTCTCTCTATCTTCCTCCCTCTCTTTCTCTCTCTATCTTCCTCCCTCTCTTTCTCTCTCTATCTTCCTCCCTCTCTTTCTCTCTCTATCTTCCTCCCTCTCTTTCTCTCTCTATCTTCCTCCCTCTCTTTCTCTCTCTATCTTCCTCCCTCTCTTTCTCTCTCTATCTTCCTCCCTCTCTTTCTCTCTCTATCTTCCTCCCTCTCTTTCTCTCTCTATCTTCCTCCCTCTTTTTCTCTCTCTATCTTCCTCCCTCTCTTTCTCTCTCTCTATCTTCCTCCCTCTCTTTCTCTCTCTCTATCTTCCTCCCTCTCTTTCTCTCTCTCTATCTTCCTCCCTCTCTTTCTCTCTCTCTATCTTCCTCCCTCTCTTTCTCTCTCTCTATCTTCCTCCCTCTCTTTCTCTCTCTCTATCTTCCTCCCTCTCTTTCTCTCTCTCTCTACCTCCCTCTCTTTCTCTCTCTCTACCTCCCTCTCTTTCTCTCTCTCTCTACCTCCCTCTCTCTCTCTCTCTACCTCCCTCTCTCTCTCTATCTCTCTATCTCCATCTCTTTTTCTCTCTCTTCTTGATAAAGGTGTTTCATAAACCCGAATAAGCTCAAGCAATGAACTGGTTAAAATAACCTACAAATATGCTGATTGATTACTCTCTTTTTTTTTTTTTTTTTAGTATAAAATATACTCGGAAAATTGTTCAATTTATTTTATTTCATAAATAATCGATCTTTTTTATTAAAAAAGTAAATCTTGTTAAAAAAATAAATTCATACTCCACAACCAAATTTAGTGCATTTGAACAACTCTTTTTAATGTCAAATTATACAGTATGTCCTAGAATCACTGTAAATTTTATTTGGAAATCATTTTCAAAGTATGCAATCAATATTCATTTGAAATCGTTTTTTTTTTTTTAAATGTCAATCACTTAATTCATTACACAACCTGATGTTCATGACTCTGTCTTATTCCCATATGTTAATTCATTTTTCTCCAAAAATGTCTTATTGTGTAAGCATGACATTTACACATTTTCTATTTTTGCACAGAAAGACCAACATTTGATAAGATCAAGTGAAAATGAGACGTATTAAAAGGTTAATTCTCTTTCTTTTCTTTTTTTCGTGAAAATAAGGAAGCTGTGTGGAAAACGGTTAATTAAATGACTTCAATTTCGACCACAGAACAGTCAACTTCTGGTTAGGTCGTTATAAGTCTACTGGTCAGTCATTTTTAGTAAAGACTACGGATATATTTGTTCTACTGTTTATTCACCCCAAACAAGGCAAAGTACGACTAAGTCGTAAGGGGCTACTAATTGGGACCAGATTTTTCTAAATACTATGTAGGGTGTTAGGCAGCGAGATGTCTGTTCCCATTACACTTGAACTTCTGCATGTCAGTACAATCAGGGAAGCAGGGGCATGGAGGGGAATTCCAAAGTCTAGAAATGTGAGGGGAAAAGCTATCTGAGTAGAAAGCTTTACGGCATCTAGAGATGTCTCCGGTGTAGGGGTGGAATTTTGCTGCTTGTCTGGGTTGTCGGCGGGTATTTATGTCAAGAGGGTACTAGTGATTTGAGTTCGTCCAAGCACTGAGACTAAGAAGCTAGAGAATGGCGCCTTTCTCATTGACAGGTGACTACTAGTCCCTCTCCTTTGATCAGGATACAAAAAAGAACGTCTAACTAATCGGCACTATCTAACAATCGTCAGCACCTGTTCTATCGCAGCAATGTTTCATCCCTGTGCTGTTTACAAGTACTTCTATTGAATATGCTCTACCGAACTTACTGCATGTGTGTTCTTCATGTAAACACACCCGACGAACACGACTAGCAACAAAATCCCACCTCTTCACTGTAGATGCGTGTGTATTAGTGTGCCTGTTCTACCAGGAAAATAGCACAGTATAGGGAGACGTGTATATATATATAATATATATATATATATATATATATATATATATATATATATATATGAACTAATGATTAATAAAACATGTTAAAAAACATCTTGAAAAAGAGTTAAAAACATATTTAATTTTAAAAAGGAAACACAAGATAAGTGGATAGTCCTTAATCCGCGGAGTTTCGAAGAAGTACTCTCCTTCTCATCAGAGGGCAGGAATTAGCAAAATGCGGGATCGGATTTTGCATGTAAAAGTATTTAATGAAACCACAAGTAAGTCACAGATCTTACTTGGTTAAAAAAAAGGGTGAGGTAAGTTTACCATTTTGATTAACTTATTGTAATGTTTATTTCTTATATATACATTAGCAGTCCGCCCGGCGTTGCTCGGTCGTAAAATACGCTTAAATATGATATTTTAATGTAGATTTTGTATTTATTGTTATAGAGCCAATTATCTATTGATTATTATATTGACCCAATATGTACAGTAATATTTTTTTTAATTATTACTTCGGTGTCATCAGCTTGAATGGAAATCAAAATATTAAGCACTTCAGTCTTAGGTGTTATTTAGCGTTTCAGCTTTCCTCGTTACTGTTCTATCTATCGTCCGAAGGATAAAAAAAATCCTGGAAATCAAGCATATAAAACACATAATAGACCTTACCCAAGAAATAAACTCTGCCTAAAAAATAAACCTTGACCAAGAAATGAACTTTGACTAAAACGACTATGGCCAGAAATACTGTTTGCCCCAAAGGGTTTGTACATTAGTTGATGGGCCACTAAGCACAAATGTAGCCAATAATATTTGTATGAATAAATAATCATGCTATGTTAGTAAATAAAGTCTCGTTCTTGTCTCCTGGTTTATTTATTTGTTCACAACTTAATTAATATATACAAAATGTATCGTGTTTCTCAAATTAATTTTCATGCTGAAAACAGACTTATATACACTTTTACTCCATCACGATTTCTTATCAATACTATGTATTCAAAGAAAATTTACATTCAATGAATACTCTCATTTGCATATTACGTTAAAGAAAATCTATTGTAATAATTAGCTTGATTTTATTAATAACTTGTAATAGATTCGTTTTAATTGCTATACTTAGAAATATTCCTTAAAGTTTATTTAATTTGTTCGATTTAACTTATATTTATTTTCGATTATTAACTAAGAACAGCTGTTTTCAAAACCGGAAGTATATTTATTTTAGCTATGGGAGTTATTTCCCCTTTTAGCTAAGAAACTTACTTCGCGTTTTATTTTCATAGACCAAGGTTTTTTTATACTTCCCTAAATCCAACATGTGGTCACTTTTCGTAACAAGAACAAGTTAGGACATTCGGTCTATGATATATAGTATATGACTAATCCCTCCACCCAGCAATATGCGTCGGTCGGGCAACGCTGGATATATACAGCTAGTAGTAAGTAAATATAGATTGTGCCTCGGTGAATTTTGAATATAAAGAAAGAGTTTCTGTCATAATTTTGGACGGAGACAGATCAAAGTATTGATGTGTATCGCGTTCACACTAAATCCTTGAAATGAGTCTCTGTGTAAAACCGATAATAAAATCGGAATCAAAATTGGACCGTGTTTTGAATAACATAGCTTTTTGCATTGAACAATAAAAGAAAAGTAGAAAAAAAATGCCTTAAAGGCAAATACGCTGTCTAGACAGCGACTTCTCGGGACGGTTTATGTGTCATGCAATGATGGAAATATCAAAGTCTTACTTTGAACAAAACAATAATTTATCATCATGGGTCAATAACTTGTTTTCCTGATCAAATAAAAAATGGTACATATTGCCGTAAATGGAAACTAATCAATAACAACCGGATATAAAATAGGAAGGAAATTATTAGCATCTTCCATCCCCATTCTCACTCAGACGTATGGGGGAAGGGTAAAAAGATGAACAAAATGAAAAAAAAACTCCTACAACGTAACAGTTCAGTGGCGTAAAATAATTTATATTTCATCTATAATCAGAAATGGATTATAAGCAAGTATAGGAGCGCAGCATCCTTTTTTTTTATAATATATATATGTGTGTGTGTGTGTGTGTGTGTGTGTGTGCATACTAGCAGGCCGCCAGGCATTGCCCGGTCGTAAAATACACTTAAATATGATACTTTGATTGGGCCCAATATATAGTAATGATTTAAAAAGTAAAAAATAAAAAAACTAGTGCGTCACCACCGATAATCGAAACCAAAACCTTTAGCTTACGATTTACTTTTTCCTTTAACATTAATGCCTGAGCTATGACGACATGTTCGCTGCAGAGCTAAAAATGAAAACATGAACCAATAGCTATTATGTTATGCATGCTTATTTGTAATGGCTCGTTTGACCTTCACCTGGCAAATTCTATTTTGTTTAAATTTCACATTTTGGCAACGATTTTTCCCGGCTAAACACAAATAGAAATTTTTGCATGGATTCTAATATCCTATATATTAAGTTTTATGCCTATCGAGTAAAAACGGACAAGAGTTTGGTAGGCAACATTTTTTAGATATACGCATATATGAATATATCTAGAAAGATGTGTGTGTTTACTATAATCTTTTTACACAAATATTACGAAAGTATAAATCATGTAGAATATCTTATGAATATAATTATACGTTATAGTTAACTAAAGATGATCATCCCGAATCATTATGGAGAAACCCGAAAAAAATTAATATGGAATTAATTAAAATAAATGTTTAAAAAATATGCAAATCAGCTAGTTCTTTTGCCGATGAATGCAATTTCACGACGCATGTATAACAAAGAAAAAAGTTTCGGTATAAACGATAATACACAAAAACACAGATTGATAAGAATATATATATATATATATATATATATATATATATATATATATATAATTTAATTATTATAGTAAGAAAATAATTATTACAGCCCCTTTAAGAAACTCGTTTCTTATCGTTGAGCACTTTCAGTTGAATTAAAGTCGGTCAATTAAGCTCTTATGCATAGATCATCGTATAACGATTAGATCACTGTCTTACTGACGTAAAGGAGATTTAAAATTAAAATGTTGAAATTCAACGTTATTTCACGCGGTTAATGGTAGCCGAATGGATACGGTCTTTGCTAATCGAGCCAGAGATGGCTCGTGTTGCCGAGTTCGAATCTGTCGACTGGTGTAAATCGTGACACCCTGCACTGAAGATTTCCGAAAGGATGAAACACTAGTGTCTGTAGGTATTTAATTATTATAGTAAGAAAATAATATATATATATATAAAACAAGTATTTAATAAAACATGTAAAAAAAAACACTTTGAAAAAGAGTTAAAAACATATTTAATTTTAAAAAGGAAGCACAAAATAAGTGAATAGTCCTTAATCCGCGGAGTTTTGAAGAAATACTGTCCTTCTCATCAGAGGGTAGGATTTAGCAAAATGCGGGATCGGATTTCGCTTGCGATTACCTTATAAATATTAACTCTTCAATATTTATAATATACATTAGTTTTTTAGTTTTGCCATCTTTGATTATTGGAATCGAAAAAATCTGTGCCTATTTTTCGATGTCCAAAACGATTCTTTTAGTTGTCTTTTTTCTATTTAAATTTGTTTAAAACAAAATATTTCACTCTTGATAGTAATGGTGTAATATTTATCGATTTTAAACAACAGGTAATATTAAAATCTCTAGATCATCCCCCACGAGCCTATTTTTACGTTTGAGAAACTGTTTGCACACTGAATTTGTGTTTTTACAGTAATCGAGAAAAACAACATAGTTAAATAGTTAGAAATTTATAAAGTATACGAATCAGTAATTGTATCGGAATCGGGATAATATTGGAATCGTCCCATCATTAATATATAAAATTACCGAAACCGTGTTTGATAGTTAACAACTGATGATACATTAAAACTTAGGGCAATTGTAAATAGTCCTAAGTTGACAGAATGAAAACAAAAGTTGATTCAGCGATTGCAGAAGATTAAATGATCTACAGACAAAATAAATTTCCAACAAAGAACTATAATGTTTTTTCAATATATCACTGCCAATGTTAAAACACTTCAAAGATTATATATATATATATATATATATATATATATATATATATATATATATATACTAGGTGTACATACCCGGTGTTGCAAGGTTGAAATATATTGGCAGGCTGGGGGTTCAGCCACATATTTAAGATACCCTAACTTAAGATATCCTAACTTAAGATTTTCCTGAAAGTAAACAACATAGGATTCATAGAAATATAAAAGGCATCCACTTTGTCTATGAAAATTAAACACGAAACAACTCTCATGAATAAAGGGTAAATAATTCTTATCTTAAAAAAAAGCATACTGTCGTTTTTAAAGAAAACTTGTGTCGGCTTATAATAATTGAAAATAAATTAAATAAATCATCTTTTAAATAACATTTATAAATATAGCAATGAAAATAAGTCTCTTACAACATACAATAACAGAGTTATTAAATAATTGTTAAAATAGTTTCCTAATGTCATATACAAATGGAGTTACTTCTTGAATAAAGATTTTCTTTCGAATTAAATAATAAATATTAAAATCATGCTGGAATGAAAGTGTATACAAAGTAATATGTACGTAATAAGAATTAGTGATATTTTCATCAAGAAAATAAGTAGGTTTAAGACTCTTAAAATTCATACTGGAATTGTCCGCACGGATTCGTGGCGCAGTGGTTAAAGTACTTGCGGTTGTAAAAGTGATATTCTTCTAGGGGTTGAAGGTCCAATCCTCATTGTGTGCGACTGAACTACAATTGCGAATTACTTCGAACGTTTATTCAGTCATGGCTGACGGAACGGGAACATGCTACCTCCGTGGATTAAATGAAATTCCGTTAATATTCTCAAGTTTTAGATATACTTAAAGATGATCGGACTGAAATGTGAAAATGACACTCAAGGTGAGAACAGTACTCTGAAGCATTCAAATAATACGAATAACCAATCCGCATCTCAAAATTTCAGAAACTGTGCATATCTTTCTTTATTATATACACTAGCGGGAGTACCCAGCGTTGTCCGGGCGTGTCGACGTCGTGTACTAGGGAACCCGGGAGGTGTTAAAAAAATGGTAGTAGCGGGACGGGGATCAAAACAACAGTAGGCAGCCCGGCTAGAGAGAGGTGTTGAAATATATATATATATATATATATATATATATATATATATATATATATATATATATATATATTGGTAGGAGGCAGACAGGCTCGAACCCGAACGCGAAGGAGAAAAAGAACGTTAAAAAAACGTAACGTCTTTGGCCGATGCGTCCATGGCGAAACTGGAAATCGTGAGCATTGGAATTAAAGCTAGTCAATCAACTGCAGACGATGACTTGCGAAAATGTCGACGAGAAACACGACCCCTCATTTGAGTTGAGAGTAAAGGAATTAATGTTCTGGGCCAATTTTTCGATATTGATAGCCTGAGAAATTTTAAAATTTTTACCGGTCTAGTCAAAATCCTCGCGTGTGTGTATATATATATATATATATATATATATATATATATATATATGTATAACTTGTCTCTGTTGTTAATGTGTCACTGTCCTGCAGAAGTGCATTTATCTGTACTTTCATCTAACAATTTACTCTACAACATATACCGCAAAACTTGAATTTAACTTGAAAATACTATCTAAGGAGAATAGCAGGGTATCTTTTCTGCATAAGCACCAAATGTTTAATAACCTTACACATAAAAATCGAGCCTGCTCAGCATAAATTGATAAGTTCCACTTTGATGGGCCATTTCAAATGTCGAGCGAAATAGACATCCTCCTAATGGATGCAGCTTTTCTTGATGTTGGATCTTGAAGCGGCGATATAAATATTCTTAGTTGAAAGCACCTTAAAGAAATAGCAACCTCTTTCCCATAACTTCAACCCCTAGAGCTTTGTATCGTTATATATGCGCTCAGTCGAGCTTTTGCTTGGTACCAGGCTGCTATTCAGGACAAACAGCTTTTATGCTGTTTCTATTGTTCTTGTCTTTACTGGAACAGTGCAGGCATAAGTGAGCATATTTCATTCAATCAATGGCGTTTCAGAAAATCATTACCACTTGGGATCCGTCCCCACAGGCAACCCCGCGCTGGACGGAAAAAGGATCCTTGGTGGTCGCAGATGCGTAGATATTTTAGTTCAGATACGCTCGCAACGATTTTCAACCTGACTACATTCTGTCCGCAAATGATCGCCGCTTTAGGAAACGTATTCTTCCGAGGGAAAAGGCTTTCTATCTGATAACTGAAAAGGAGGAGGCGAAACAAAAGGAATTCACATGCATCTGCAATGAATGGAAATGTATAATTCTGCTATTTTTAGATTTGATGATGATGAGCTCCGTCAGCAAAACATATATACAAAAGCAATGCACCAGAAAAGAAAGAAAAAAAAGGATTACGGAAGAAAAATTCAAGGGGGAGGTGGGGACTGAAAATAGCAGATCTATTATCTCAATTTCTACCATTATATAATAGGAACTTTATCTGTGTGTGCGCGTGACTGAGTTCTCTCTGGATTCCTAAATGGGTGTGCCAATGTTTTTTAAAATATCATACAAATGTGCCTGGTAGTGTCCTTACACAAGTTTTGTATCGGAATTTTTTCGATAAGTATCAATAATCGATAAGATCCGATAAAATAAGAAACAGGCGATTTCGACTTAAATTAGCGCCTCATACAACCTAACATCACAAGTGCATTTGCGAGGTTTTATTACTGTACAAACAGAAACGTCCAGCAAAAGTCAACAGTAGGTTCTTTGATAAGACAGGGGTGCGTTCGAAATTAATGCTTCGTTTTAGATCACAAGTGAATTATGATTCTTGAGTTTTGAATTTTGAACTTTAATTTAAGCCATTGTATATGAAAATAATTTTATAAAATAAACAGTAGGTTCTCTATAGTGCAATGTAAACTGCAACATGTCCCTACAGGGAGACATGTAAAGCTTTCTCCAGTTGCACCACGGTGGACCCCCAAATAGAGCAGGCAATTTATCGATTTGATAGAGAAACGGGCGACTTCACTGATTTCTATGATAATAAAATATTCATTGATCATCATTCAATCCCGGGCAACCTCAAGTTTCCCTGCTAGTTGTGTATATCGGGTACAAATCATTGGAACATTAGCTCTATAATAATAAATAAGAAATCTGCATGAATTATGATATTTAAGCATATTTTCTGACCGGGTTACGATAAAGGAGCACTACGATATATCTGGTGAAATATAATCAATAGAGAATTAGATCTATAATAATTAAGACAAAATATGTATGCATTAAATTATATTTAAGCGTATTTTACGACCAGACAAAGCTGAGTGACTTTCTAGTATCGTTATAATAATATGCTAATGTAATTTAATATTCGCATTATGCTATCATCCTCCATCTTCTTTATAAAAGACTAGCCGTGGTGCCCGGCGTTGCCTGTGTGTTTGGAAGTGTGTGTTGAGCAAAAAACAAAGTGATAGTAGGCAGACAGGCTCGAACCCGTACCGTGAAGGAGGAAAAGAACGTGAAAAATAACGTGACCTTTGCCGTTGCCTCCATCGCAAAACCGGAAGTGACGAAGGTTTAAATTTAGGCTAGTCAATCTAAAAGAGGGGATGACTTTCGAAAATGTCGGCGAAAAAAAAGCGACCCCTCCTTGTTTAAAAGTTCCCAATTAAGAGTGAAGGAATTAATGTTTTTAGCCAATTTTTCGATATTTGTCGTCCGAAGGGTCGAGCTTAAAACAATACCGATCTCGTGAAAATCCGTCGCCTCTGTCAAAAGTTTTAAGCATACATACATTTAAACACAGGCGAGATTTATATAATAGACTAGCAGGGCTACCCGGCGTTGCTCGGGACCGTATAAACAATGAAAAAACAAAAGCAGATATTGAATATATGTTTTATTCTTAGGGGAGAGGAATCTTTCATCTCTATGTATTATTTGTTTTATCTACCCTAGGACTGGTATTGTTCATGTTTTATCCCTAGCGTAGGTAATTTACAGCATGTATATGAAATTGTTTTACCTTAGGGAGAAGAGAACAGGTAATATACAACATAATGTGTCTATATTACATCCCTGGCAACGCCTAGAAACCAGCTAGAACATGTATTTCAATCAATCTTTATTACATCCTGGGCTATGCCGGGAAACCAGCTAATCTCTATTTAGTGACTTGACCACCAAAATACCTCCCTAAGTGTGTCCTTTCTTTTGAACTTATTAGATATAGGTATCTAGAAATGTGTGTGAAATTTTGTTGAATGCATTGTTCACTATGATTTTCTTATTGTTCTACACAATATCAACTGTAGCGAAATAACACAGTAAACTTAGTGTAGTGTTAGAATAAAGAGCAAAGGAAAAAATTAGAATCATATTCTGTAATTGCAAATCTAAATTTGCTAGCGTGTACCAGTATTTGCCAGGTTGTGGAAATTTGGAATTTATAACATATGTAGTGGCCTTTTCCTAGATACCTATTTTTATAATTGTTTCAGTACATTGCTACAAAATGTGACATTTGTTGGCGTTTGTAAAAAAAATCATGAATGTGCTTATATTCAAAAAAAGAAAATATCAGTGCACAGTATTGAAAGTGTTTGAGATTCAAAAGTCTGTAACATTTCTACTAACTTCATAAGATGTCATGTGAGAAACTTAATTGAATATCAAGACATTATCTGAAGCGTTTTTATTTTGGTGTAACGTATGTGTTTACAGTGAACCTTAACTTTTAATAAACAGATTGGTATGCAATGACATAGGCTAGGAATCTTAGACAAAATATATATAAATTGGAAAAATGTGTGAACAAATGAAAAAAAAATGATCCGCTCTACTTGATTACATCAAGCACAGTAATATTTTAGTGAAGAAAATATGAAATTGATGTTCAGTGATTAGTTTGGATGAATGAGAAAATGTAATTGTTTGATGCATAAAAAATAACTCATTTGCTGTATTTGATATTAAGCAGCAAAAAAATAGTGATTTGAATATTTAGGAAAACATCAAATCAGATTATGTAAAAAAAAAAGATGAAATTAGAAAATATATATTTTCTGTTTATGAGTTTTGCCAATTAAAATTTTGTGGCAGAAATTGGGTGATTACCATGCAATTTTATTTTGGTAAAATTCTTAAATTATTTCAATGTTTATTATAATTTCTTATTAGTGACTTGTTATCATCAAAATCCGCCCCAAAGAGTGTCCTTTCTTTTATTAGGTATCAGAATAGGTATCCAGATTTCTACTTCTATACAAATATGATATTGTAGTACAGTAAATGTCAAATTGTTTTTCAAGTATTAGTTTGTAACGTTTGTACTGACTTCATCAGATGTCATGTAAGAAACTGAATTCTATGTAAGAAGACTTTATCTGAAGTGTTTTTATTTTGGTATATCATGTGTGATTACACTGTAGTAATTGCACTGAAAGCATGTTAACTACAAATGACAAAAGTTAAATCAATTTCTGATTCAGCTACACAATATAAACTAAAGGAAATCAAATTTGCAAAATAAAAGCAATATGTAGTTATGGGTTAGTTTGGAGTTAGAATAAAAAGCCAACAAAACAGTTAGTTTGTATTGTGTAGATTGGTCATTTCTGATAGTATTGAGAGTCGTCAATGAAAATCTTAATTTCTGACAAAATACTGAATGTTTCTTGGATACCCATTCGTAAAAAGTACCTTTTTTGGAAAAAAAAAAAAAAAAAAAACACTCCCCGGATCACCTTCACCACCTTAAAAAAAATAACTTTATTCTTCAAAAAATGTGCACATTGTTAGTGTAAAAAACAGATTCGCACCACTTGATGAAATCAAGCATAGTAATATTTTATTAAAGAAAATATGAAATTGATTTTCAATAATTAGTTTGAATGAATATCAGAAAATGTAATTGTTTGATGCATAAGAAAGAACTCATCTGCTGAATTTGATATTAAGCAGCAAAATATTTCAAAACATAAAAATGTGAAACATAACATGAATACTCTCCATTGTCACTTGAAAACATTGACCTTGGTAGGAAGTTTATTAGATAGTGAAATTGTGGTCTTGGTATGGTGTGCTTAATATTATTGTATGCAAAATTTAAAAACACAAAAAAGGGTACAATCAATATTGAAAAAGTAACATCTGTCACAGAAAATAGTAATTTATAAATGTCAAAAGAAATATTATTCTGTACTTAAAATGTTAAACTTACTGTTAACAATAATTTAAAATGGTGATCAGGATGAGTCCAACAACTTAGTCCTTGAGCTTTCTTGTTGGTCATAGTAAAAAGAAATTGTAGTCTTTCAAGTTTGTTGGTCGCATTGGGATTCTTGGAATGTATCAACAGATTCCTGCATATGAATCTTTGTTAATTCCACACAATACAAAATATATATACAAAACAAAGTAAAGCAAAGTATAGGGTAAGTTGTGTCCTCTAATTATCAACCAAGTATATGTATTGATAAAAAGATGAAAGCAATGGAAATGTTTATTACAATGTATCAATATTAAATTTTTATCATGAACAACAAATCGAAATAATGATAGATATTTTGTGCTTATACGAAACTGGAATCAAGGATTGTCACCTGTGATTTTATATATGTCAATAGTGCATGCCACTACAAATGATATTAGCCAAATTAAGTTTTGTTTATTTCACCCATTATAAAATATATACACAAAATGCAGTAAACAAAGTTTAGGTTTAGTTAATGATAAGTTTAGGTTCGAGAAATAAGCAAAGAAAAGAAAAAAAGATACATTTGTTTATAGTGTGTAAATTGTAAGTTTGTAAATATTTAAAACTATCCACACTGGTATGTGGAAATTCTAGATACCTATTGTTATAAAGTTCCAATTCATGTTTGATATATCACTCTACATGTTCCCTGTTGCACCCCAAAGATGTAAATGATTATCGAGAAAGTGAAATGAAACAGTATTTGAAATAAAATAGAAACAAATGCTGATGTTTACTATATAAAACACTGTGTTCAATGGAATTGAGCCTTATACAATATTGGTGGAATAAAAAAATCCATTTTTTTAATTCAATTTAAGAAATGAGCAAAAATTTGATATTTAAAATATTTGGCATGAAGAAAAAGAAATATAAGATAAAAGGTGATAAAGCAGTAAGAATCATATGCTGAATTCAATTAAAAACAAATATGATTGTCAAAGAAATATCATGAAAATTTTGTAAGTGAAAAAAATTATTTTTTGATATATTTGGTTTCGAAGTATTAAGAAACATGTACAACTTCATTTTAAAGACAAAACGAAAACTGTACTAATGATACTGACAATGGTGAAAGGAAATTGGAAAAAAATGTATCAGAGGTAAAATGTTGGTCACATATACGTTTGTGTGGTATGCATGAAACACGTGTAGAAAATTATATTTTCTGATGCTGAAAGTAAGAAGAGAAACATTGTTAAAAAATGATCTAAAAGGCAATAGTAAAATCCTCATTTTTAGTGTGGGATATGTTGTTTGTTTCAATTGAGAAAGGAAACTTTAATTTATACAATTCGATGTTATAGATCACAAGTTTTATTACAATAAACATTGTGTTCTTTAATTATCAACCAAGTATATTTATTGATAAAAAGAGAATGTAATGGACATGTTTATTATAATTTATCAATATTAAATTGTTATCATGAGAAACCAATGGAAAGCGTGAATGTTATTTGGTGTTTTTAAAAAACAGCTACCAATGATTGTAACCAGTGATATTTGTGTATGCTAACAGTGCAAATGTGGTGGTGAAATGAATTTTTGTTTATTCTTCACAATATAAAATATATACACAAAACTAAAACATAATTTACGGTTAGTTAATGATAAGTTTAGGTTAGAGAATTAAGCAAAATTATAGATACCTATTGTTATAAAGCACCAATTCATGTTTGGTATATCAATCTACATGTTCCTTGTAGCACCCCAGAGGGGTAAATGAGTGTCAACAAAATGAAATAAAACATAGTATTTGAAATAAAATGAAAAAGTGCTTGAAAAGTGAAATATGCTGATGTTTACTATCTAAAACATTGCGTTCAATGCAATTGAAACTTATACTATATTGGTGGACTAAGAATTAAAGAAATAAAATTTAAGAAATTAGCAAAAAATTGATATATAAAATATTTGGCATGAAGAAAAACAAATATAAGACAAAAGGGGAAAAAGCAGTAACAATCATGTGCTGAAGTTCATTGAAAATAAATCGTTTGTCAAAGAAATATAATGAAAATTCTCAGAGTGAAAAAAAAATGGGATTTTTACAAATCTGGTTTCCAAGTAATAGGAAACGTGTACAGCTTCATTTTAACGACAAAATGTAAACTGTAGTAATGGTAATGAGAATGTTGAAGGAAATTGGCAAAAAATTGTTAGTCAAATGTTGATCAAATATTATAAGTTTGTGTGATATGCATGAAACGTTTAGAATATGATCTGCTCTCATGCTGAAAGCAAGTAGAGAAACATTGTGAAAAAATGATGTAACGCTAAGCTAAGCAAACGACCAGTGAATGGAAATTTTTATTATAATGTATCAAGATGAACATATTATCATGAAAAAGCAAATCGAAATAGTGATAGTTATTTGGTGCTTATACGAAACAGGTATCAAGTATTGTCACCAGTGATTTTATTGATGTTAACAGTGCATGTCACTAAAAATAATGATGGTAGCGAAATTAAGTTTTGTTAATTCTACCCAATATAAAATATATACGCAAAACAAAGTAAACAAAGTTACGGGTTAGTTAATGATAAGTTTAGGTTCGAGAAATAAGCAAAGGAAAAGAAAAAAAAGGTACATGTGTTTATATTGTGTAAAATGTTAGTCTGTAAATATTTCAAACTATCAACACTGGTATGTGTAAATCCTAGATACCTATTGTCATAAAGTACCACTTCTTGTTTGATATATCACTCTACATGTTCCCTGCAGCATCCCAGAGAGTTAAATGAGTGTCCACAAAATGAAATAAAACATAGTACTGGAAATAAAATAAAATAAGAATATGTCTGAAAAGAAATAAATGCTGTTTACTATATAAAAAGTTGTTTTCAAGTGTCAAATGGAATTGAATCTTATACAATGTTGGTGGATTATGAAATTGCATGAATGAAATAACATTGGAGAAATAAGAAAAAAGTTTATATATACAATATTTACAAATGTAAGATAAAAGGTGAAGAAGGGCCAAATCCGAGATCTATAAATCGTAAATTTTCAAAGTGAAAACAGATATTTTTTTTTTTTTTTTAGATCTGCTTGCCAAGTAATAGTAACCATGTACAGCTTCATTTTAAATGAAAACTGTACTAATGATAATGTTCATGGTGAAAGGAAAGTGGAAAAAAATTTAAAATGTCAGAGGTAAAATGTTTGTGTGGTATGCATTAAACACGTGTAGAAAATGATCTCATGCTGAAAGTAAGAGAAACATAGCTAAAAAATTATGTAAACGCAATAGTAAAATCCTCATTTTTAGGAACATAGTGTGGGGTATGTTGTTTGTTTCAATTGAGAAAGGAAAGTTTAATTTTTAGAATTGGATGTTATAGATCACAAGTTTTATTACAATAAACATTGTGTTCTCTAATTATCAACCAAGTATATTTATTGATAAAAAAAAGAAAAGTAATGGACATGTTTATTATAATTTATCAATATTAAATTGTTATCATGAAAAACCAATGGAAAGCGTGTTGGTTATTTCGTGTTCATAAGAAACAACATCATGGGTTGTCACCAGTGATTTTATGTATGCTAACATTTCGCTGCAAATGTGGTAGCTAAATGTCTTTTTGGTTATTCTACACAAAATAAAATATATACACAAAACAAAGTAAAAGAAATGTCAGGGTTAGTTAATGATAAGCTTAGTACCAAGAAATAAGCACAGAATAAGGAAAAGAAAGATACATTTGTTGATATTGTGTCGATTGGTGAATTTGTTGGTTCATTTTGTTTTATGACATATCAACACTATATCAGGTTATTTCATGCCCAATCTAGTGACATTTTTTTTTCCTAGAATATATTTGTTTATTTAATGTTGGTTTCTATTTAACTCATAATTGGGACCCTAACAGGTACTACTACTCCAGATCAGAGTGGACCTGGTAGCAATAGCAATTAAATGGTGGCTTCACACTTCACAAAGCCCCATGTTTGGATACAGTTTATGGTCATATCCAGGACCTGGTGAATTTGTAAATAATTGAAACGATCAACACTGGCGAGTTAGAATTCTACATACCTATTGTTATAAAGTACCAATTTATGTTTTACATATCACTCCACAACGTTGCTGCAGAATCCAGACAGTTGTAAGAGTCTCAAGAAACTGAAAAGCTATTTAGTACTCTTAAATAAAATAACATGCATAAAGAAATCCTAATATAAGACAATAGATGAAAAAGCAATAAAAATTTTGTGTGGAATCAAGTGAAAACAGTTTCTTTGTCAAAGAAGTTGCATGAAGATTCTCAGAGACTTTTCCTTCCTCGTTCCCTTCCCTTTTGGTGGAAGGAAACTTTCACAGTGGCTCAGAAGGTGGGCTGAGCACACTTCCTACAAAGGTGGGATGGGTAAATTTCTTTTTCATTTGGTTGCCTGGAGGACAGGCTTAGGCCCCCCCCAAAAAAGGTTGGAGCCAGGGAACTTCTCCTCCCAGAAGGGGGAGGGGGGCCCGGGAAGGCTTCTCTTCCCATATTTTTTGTTTTGTGTAAGGTTGATCTCTTTCCAAAGGGAGTAAGAGGATATCCCTCTCTTAGGAGGAGAGCGAAGGCTCCCTGGGCCTCCCATCCTCCTTCTGAGAGAAGTTCCCCGGCTTCCACATTCATTGCTCAGCCCGCCGTCCAGGCAATCAGAGTCTGATTGTCTGCCGTATATAAAAAGGCGATTTTAGCTTGTCAGGCGGTATGCTCTGCGTTGACTATTTTTCTTCCACCTGTTGACCTTCCCTCCCTGCTACGCAGATTAGGGAAGGGCTGAAGGGGTGATTTGCTTTTATTTTTTACCCCTCGGTATAGGGAGGTGACTGATCATCCAACCAACTAAGGGGATGGGGCAGGAAGTCTACCCTCTCCTACCTTAGGGAGGGAGTATTTTTTTTTTTAAGTTTGCCCGGAGGGGAGATGGGCAACCAACTGGGGGGGGGGAGTCAGGACCTTATTCGCACGGAGGAAATGCAGGCCTGAAGTGAATTTCGGTGTAGTGTACACCTGTGTTTATGAGACCGGCTGGCTATAGCTATTGATCTCTTTATCTTTTTAAGTTTTGCTGTGTGTTGACGCGTATAAAATGACTCTTCTAGCTTCCCAGGGTGTATACCCTTTCGGTGACCATTTATGTTTAAGAGTTTTCCCTGCTCCTTCCCTGCCCCAGAATGAGAGGGGAGCCTTCTTCCCATGGAGGATGGGGCTTTCTTTTTTGGTTATGTGGGGGAGCCTTACCTCTACCCCACTTAAGGGTGTAGTTCTTTTTTGTACTGTTGACATACTTTCAGATATTTCTTGAGTTTTTAATTTTTTTAGATTTATATAATAGATGGTATAACCCGATCTCCAAGACCCAATACAAAATAGTCATTCCAAAATTTTCATCTGATACAAATGTTGTGTCAAACGTTAAAGTTTAACTAAACTATATTTTATCTGCCTTTCAGCTAGGATAAAAATGTATTCCCTGGGCTATTCAAATATTACGCAATAATATTGTGGGGTCTGCGTTCTTGTCGGATGTTCACAAAACAAACAAATGTCACAGACTTATACAAAGGTTTTTACAGATATCTTCTGAAAGTACATCAATCAGAGCACTTATGTTTCAGTATGAACAAAAGTGGTTTTACATAGGGTGTCCGTAGAAAGGAATATCTCCAAGTATGGCAGCAGGATAAAACAGACAAATGTTACATCTGTGGAATTTCCATGCGTCTCCCTAGTTTTATTATTTTTTTTTTACTGATTAGGAGTTTTCAAAGGAGATATTATATGCGATCATACACCCGTAAAAATAGGTAACTTTCTAGATTCCCAGTAATCTCAGCTTCTTTAAAAAATCATGCAAATCTTTTTACATTCTGGCAACTGCCGCTTATCATTGGTTTCTCGCTGATAATAGCTGTTGGATTCCTCTGTAATTCAAGCAGAAATATGGCTTCCAAGGATTTCAGTATTTTCAATGCATTTCAATGCACTTTATTGATTGTGCTATCCTTTCTCGTTTTTTTTTTTTTTCATTTTTCCAGATCCTTTACAACATTGTTGTGTGGCAGCATCTGATATGATTGCCACTTTTTTTTAATTCAATTTTATTGTTTTTTCTTTGTAAAGTGGGATCTCAGATTATGGGATTATCGGATTTTTCTTACATCATTATTTATTCACTTTGAAAAATGCGGCGGAAAGTAAAGATCTCAAAGTGGATGATCAGTGATTGTAATATTGGAAAAATTCTCCAAAAGAGGAAAGTTCGCTTTGTGTAAAGAAAATCTAACGCAATTCATTTTTTGCTGTGATGCAACAGAACTCCAATTTGTGCACAATACATGCAAGCCAATACAAATGGATGAAAATTCAAATGAAGAAAATTATATCTGAATGGCAAAGCTATTGAGGTTGTCGTGGTTTCTTTATCTTGGTGATAACATTGGAGCACAGGACAATAAGGGTGCTAGTCCAAAGAATTTTTTCTATTGCTAACCCCAGAGTGTTACTACTGTTTACCAAGAAAAAAAGGCACAGTTTGATGATGTATGGAAGTGAAACCTGGCCTTGAGGGCATGCGTAGCATGGCGAGAAATGACGTGAGAATGATACGTAATATAATGTTAATGTAAATTCTGATGACCTCAAACAAAGATTAAATCTTTACAGTATAGAGAAATGTATGTATACAAGTTCGATTGTATTGCTGAGTTTAAATATTACATTGTAAAATAGTCTGATCATGGACGAGTATTGGTATTTAGTTAGTAGAAATATTTCCATAACAAAAAAGAATGTTTGTGTAGACAGAAGAATGATAACTATAATTTTTACATAAACATAGCAGGATAGAAAATTTAGTTTAATAATAAATGAATACGTGACATAACATCAGGTGATTTCATTCTTTAGGCTACCTATATTGATGACGTTATTTTGGAAGAAAGACTATTGATATACACATAGTTTAGTTAGTTAGTACAGATAGGTTAAGGGAGATAGTCGAGCAGAGACGAGTTGGCAACCGGTTGTAATGGCTCTGAACTACCTGAAAGCTGGCAGGGCAGTGTCGATAGAATGTAGAACTTAGGACAAGCGTGCACATTTACAAGTGGAAGAAAAGTCCGGGAATAAAATACATTCGAGACTTCTGGTCAATTCATTGAGATGAATCTTCATTTGCAGCTCCTAAGATCCGTCAAAACAAGATCCAAGGATGGCGGAGGTATGTTTCCCTATTGATCCAATGTAAAACCTCGCAGAACTGTGTTCCGTGCCTTTGTATTGTCCGTGTTTGCTATATGTCCTGTTCAACACGTTATACCCGCACTAATAGACGATCACTAAAATAGGGAGAAATTATAAACTAATGACGATCACAACACGTAACTCACATAAATATATACATAAACATATATATATATATATATATATATATATATATATATATATAACGTTACACACATTCAATAGACACGTAAATACTTGAACGTTAGAAGACACAAGTAAACGTTATAGATTCATCATATAGACGACTATATAACATCTATATGACTACAATATTGTTTTAGAATAGAAGACTATAATAATATAATACGGCGGCACAATCACGTTGACACACCACTTCTCCCCAGATCACCGAAGTTAAGCAATGTTGAACTTGGCCAGTACCAGATGGGTGACCATTTGGGAAGGCGAAATGCTGTATGTACCCAAGGTAAAAATACCAGGTTAGGAAACTGGCACAGTCTATCCTTCTCTCGGGTGTTGATGGGCCTCTATTAAGCCGTGGTATGCAACCCTTCTCGTGATGGCGTTAGGATAAAAAAATTCTTGATAGCCTTAGCGAAGTATTTCCAGCCATTAGAAAAAAAACTGAAAGATTCGACAGAATTTGTTCACGTTTCACCTGCGCCTACATGCATTGGATGAAGAATTTCTTTCGTTTTTCTTTCTATATAACATCGTTTATATAGAAACCCCTGACTATACAATATAAAGAATAGATGACAGTTCTTGAGAAAATAGATGTAGAGCAGTTGAGATAGCAGGTTCACTTAAAAAGGAAGGCTAAGAAAGTCATAGGAGGAAATGATAAAAATGAATCTGAGGGATATCTTGCGAGAGATAGGTTGTTTTAAAAGACGAATTAGTCGAGACGCCCAACGTATGTTAGTATGTAAAACGGACGTTAAACCGATGATAGTGAAGATACTGATGATGATAGTGATGATCACACAAGTCATTCTCAATATATACTCACTACCAAAAAGCAGGTTGGTTCTCTCGAGTCTCAGTAACAACTAGTGTTTGCGTTTCGGCAAAACCATTTATCGTTGATTTCTTCCCGATAATGGTCATTGTTTTTATTTGGAATTTAATTATTAATAACCATCAATACGAGTCCTTTTTCTCTGTGTGCTATTCCAGTAGAAGTCTGTATATAACTCACCCTCTTGAGGCTTCCTATCTTCCCTGATTCTTCGCGACCATTTGCATCTGTGGAGACTACCAAGAAGTCTGTAACAACGGAGCTGAGGAGCATTTCAAGAGAACCTTTCTTCCAGCAATGTATAAAACTGTTGCATGAAAGGATAGGACATGTAATTCAGCATGAGGAATCTATATATTAATACGATAGCGTGTGTGTTATTTACTGTGTCACGCTTACATCCGGGTCGTTTAATTGTTATGTACTTCCATTTCTTATGATAAATAATTTTACCAAGAATTCATCATGCATTTTGGTTTCTGTTTCGATTATAGCTGAAGGAACTCAAGTTATATATATGCATATTTTTTCATAACTTTTAAATTAGGTTTCGATTCAAGCTAATGCACCCAAGTCATATCGATATAGTTTTTTTTTTTTTTTTTTTAATCGCAACTTTATAATATAAAAAATCGATAGAACATCTATAATAATATATACGAAATTTGCAAGAATTAAAATATCATATTTAAGCGTACTTTACGCCCGGGTTTTGCCGGGCGTTCGTGCTAGCTTAGATTAATGCTTTTGCAGTTTTAATTTAAAAAAAGCTACAATAATATCAGAACGTCTCCATTTACACTGAAATCTACAGAATGCAAACATCAACATATTGCATATGAACGAGTCAAGTAACATTTCCACAGGTCCAGCTAGTATTACTTTAAAGGCGTGGGAACCATGTAATTTGTGGTTTATCACTTTTTAGACAAAAACTTATAGACAACAAACTTCTTAACATGTATATCAATTTTCTATTTATGTAAAGTTATGTGTCTATATTAATGTTTTTGTGGATAGGATTCTCTCGTAAACTAATTAACCGATCATTATGTATTTTGAAACACAGCAGCTAGGCATAAAGAGTAGTAATGATGGTTATATTTAGTTTTATTTAGTTTTAGGAAAAAGTATAACTAGTAGGTGGAAGTTATAACAATAGATATTAGACACCCTTTAAAAAATATTCTCCGATTTTTAAGTGCTTCAGATATTTTGAAGATTTTTAGTGGGGAGGGGTAATATTGATACGACTTCCCACTTGAAAATTTAGTCATTTGAAATTTGTATAAAAGCTTGATCTATAGTCACTAGACACGTATTAAGAAAAAGCTTGTCGTTTTCAAGTCCAACGTAAACGAGTTCTTGTTGAGCGTAATTTTAAATAATCAACTCCGACCCAATTTACCAATTATCATTGAAATATTTAACCATTATCTTCGAGTAGCCTCTGAGCCTTAATAATTAGTAAGATCCATAAAGCTTCAGCGTTAAATTTCATGCATTTTCTATACTAAAACTGTCATCATAATGGATTTTGGTTATAATTCAATTGAGAATTATAGACATAGAGTTACTAGTATTATAATTTAATCTCATTTTTGGTATAAAATGCTGCCAAACTGTTATGTTCTGGAGAATTCACTGTACTTACTATAAGACGGGTATCCTTCTCGTTTCTTATGGATTATTTTTTACCCATCTTGAAACATGTATTCGTCTTGTTACCTATGTCTTGTTTTACTAATCTTGTGGTGGCTTTTTGTCTCGTCTCATATCTTTTTTTTTACCCATCTTGGGACGGGTATGTCTTTTTACCCATCTTAGGACGCGTATTCGTTTAGTTTCTCATGGCTATCTTTAGCCACCTTGGGACAGGTATTTTTCTCGGTTCGTAAGTCTATTTGTATGGTGCTCGGTAAAAATGGCACCAATAAAAATGGCAAAAGTGAATAACTAGATAAAAATGGTACTTTGACAACAAAGAAATTAGGACCGTTGGAGAAATACTAGCTAAGCTCCCGTTCGCCTAGTTTAAAATAGGGGTAAGTTATTTAGCTTGAGTTTGAAAAAAGTTGGTTTGGTTTGGTTTGGTTTGGTTCAAATTCTGTAAAAGCACTGTAAATAAAAAAATGATAATGTTTTATTTAATTATTTTATAATAAATATTTATATAATAATCTGAAAGAAAGCCTAAATTAAATTTTAGATTGCCATATTTACCTTAATTCAATTTATTTTATTAAGTCTTGAAAATGGAAACTTAATTCAATGAGTTTAATCGCTGGCGAACACTGATTTAATTTTCTTGCACCAAGAAGATTTTTGCTTGAATAAATGTTATACTGCAGAAATTTGTCAAAATTTGTTTACAAAGTGTTGAACGTTACGTGAGAACAAGAAAAAAAATGGTCGATGTGATACTGTTTTATTTTTAGTCTCCATAATGACTTAAAAATAAAATAAATCACTGGTAGAAAGTCGCCCAATAAATGTTATGGTAACGTTTATCGGATGGGTTTCCTCCAGTATTTTGTTTGGTTTTTTTATTTTTAAGCAATAATTGGATCTCTAAGTTAAGTATAGATTTCTAAATAATCTACGAAGCCTGGAGAAGGGGGTTTCAACTATTCTGTACTTCCACCTCACAATTTAATAAATCTATATATCCATAAAAGTGAACGTGGCTCTGTGTGTGTCTGTGTACATTTTCCTACGCAATATATCTGTCAATTGTAAGTCTACAGATTCGAAATTTGATATACAGGGTACTGAGATTTGGGAAAATCTTTGTAATTCATGTTCGGCCAGAAATTTGTCTGTTAAGGGGGCAAAGTTACACGATTTGACCTATGAGAACTCTACCTATCTCCTCCGCCAATTTTGGGTATAAACACTTGAAATTTTAGATATAGGTTACATGGACATGGATCTTAATCAATAACTTGATTTGAGCCCAAAACAAATGTTAAGGGGTCATAATTGGGGTCAAATTTTAAAAAATTGACCGCTTTTTTTTTGCTCAACATACACCTCCAAACTTCCAGGCAACGCCGGGCTGAAATGCCAGTAAATAAATAAACTTAGGATGGGAAATTAATACTCTCGCTGGAAATTATATTATTGATAAAGTTTAATATCAACGACTGAATCTGATAAAACGCCGTTTGTTGCTAACTTTGAATCGGGTACTTTTCCGGTTTGCCAATATTTATGAAAGTGTCGGTGCTTTTTTTGTTTTTCCCTAATTAGCAATTGTAACTTTTTTGTTGTAAAATGGTTCAAACGAATATAATCTCTATTGTCAAAGTGGGTATCCTGGTATATTCCTTGAGACATTTCAAGGTGCAGCATCTTATAATATTTATTCAAGTAAAAAAAAAAAAATCTTTTCAAATGACGATTTTTAGTTTTCGGGAATGCTGAAAACGAAAATAATCCTTAAAATTCTAGGAACCCAGTAGTTTCCAAGATGTAAAGTAATTATAGTGGCAAAAAAGGGGGGGTCACTTTTCTGTACTAATTCAACTTAAATAAGTACCCACGTTATGGCCATCTTTTTTTGTTGGGATGGGGGTTGGCACAAATATGCGTGCTTGCGCGTACAACAATAAAGAATTAGATTGCTTAATATCCGGAAAGCTATTTATATGCGGAAAATTTAAATACGATATTTTATGTTAGAAGTGGTGGGCATAGTTGTACGCGCAAGCGCACATGGATTTTTTCTCACATGAAACCCGAGGAAATTATCTTTTCAGTACCATGTAAACTAGTAGCCGGCCCCTAATTTTAAATGCGATACTCGTTTTCAGCACTCCCGAACCCCCATAGAACATAAGTTCTTAGGGTAGGTTTTGTGTTGGTCTACCAGGCCACAATTTTCCATTTTATGTTACATTGTTTGCATTTTACGTTGACCAACCCCATTCAACAAAAAGGTGGTCATAAAGTGGGTGTTCATTTTACGTTAACTTAATATAGAAAAGTGATCCTCCACTTTTTGAAACTATAATTTCTTCACATCGTGGAAACTACTTGTTTCCTGACATTTAAAACGTTATTTTCGTTTTCAGCACCCGTGGTAAATTTAAAAGATTTTTTGAAAGCGTGGAAAGATGCTGCACCTTTACCGAAATGTCTAGGGGAATATGCCGGAATGCCTTAAAGTGCCATTTTTACCTATTTATTCACTTTTACAATTTTTACCGGTGCCCTATTTACCGTGCCATTTTTTCCGTTCCCATTTTTACCTAAATTCCTATTTGCATATCTGCTTGATAAAAATTATAAAAAGCCGTGGTCGAGATATATCACACTAAATGCTTTGATACACTATTGGGTTAAAAAGGTGCATTACCGAGAGAGATGAAGAATATTCTACAAAGAATGTTAATATTAATTAATTTTATACGTTCTAAATGTAAATTCTAAACGACTAAATCCTTAACTAGTAATTCTATTTATTTTTTACGTTTTTTTTTCTTGAGATCTTGCATAAACCTGGGGATATAAAATAATTTGGATTTCAAAGAAATGATTCCGAAATCCAATAAAAATCGAGTGAACTCGAAAAAAAGATGTTCAGACAAAATAATTATCTCTCGTAGCCGAAACATCAAGGTGAATCTGATGCTTTAAGCCAGCGGGTAAAAAACTAGAGTTATTGACTACAATTTTATTTCTTATCTAATTTTTATGAAATTATTAAATATCTCATTTGATTAGAACTGCAGGCATAAAATTAATACTGCAAAAGAAAAATATACAACATTACATTTTAAATAAAAAAAAATAGAGACGTGTTTTTTTTGGGGGGGGTATAATAAATACTTCTGTAGCAATCTTGTATTTTGGTGTGTAAAAAAAAAGGTTAAAAACAGTATTTTCTATAAAGGATAAGAGCAGAGTTTCCCACCCTTTTTCGGCAAACGCACCCCCCTCTAGAACATTCGAATACCTACTACCGCCTCCTCTCTACATACATAATCATGCTATTAGAAGTTGTTGTACATAAGAAAGGTGAAAGAAATGATTGAATATTCATAATAGTTTCGTCAACATAACGGGGTGTGATTCTTGAATTTATTTTTCCAATTAATTTTCCAATTAAAAATAAGTTTGATGCAGTCAATTTCCAAACAGATTGTGAATCCCTGAGAAAATGGGTTGAGAAAGCCAAGTAATGTTACTAGAAGCCTTGTCTTTCACCGTCCCCCCCCCAAAGAATCTAAGGGACTTCCTATACGATAAATTTGGCCAACGCCATCCTGAAGTCCCGTAACGCACCCTCTCCCTTGGCGGTGGTATAAACTCGTTGGACAACTCTGGCTTAGAGTAGGCAGAAGAGTGGAAAATTCTATTAGAAATTGAAGTAGTATAATTAGAGCTAAGTGTACCGGAAGTTACGTCAGAGATAGGAAGTTTGAAGTGTCACCTAACGAAGATGAAGGAAAATATTTCTCTTTGGCAAGTGACATGATTGTGTTTGGACGTCATTTATCAAAGCTACGTCTAGTTCGCTTTCCCTTTCCAACCAGAAACTTTGGTAATGTGCAACTGTAAAAAAAAAAACAATTATAATATATTTTATAATTGTTAAATATTGGACTCCTGTGTAGTTCTTTTTTTCTTTTTTTTTTTTACTTTTTTAAATCATTCCGATATATTGGGTCCAATATAATATAATAATAATAAATACGAAATCTGCATTAATCAAAATATCATATTTAAGCGTATTTTACGACCGGCCAATACAAGGCAACCTGCTATTATATGGTATAAAAATGATTAGAAAATATTTTGTTTTGCAAAAATACTTTATTCATTTTAGAAGACGTTTTCCTATACCATATATCTTCTACAGGTACTCAAAACTAAGGATAAGAAATACATTTTCATATCGAAAATAGTTTTATGAAGGAACAAGAAAAGATGTTTAACAGAGGGAAAAATAAAGAGAAAAAAGATTAATCAGGCTAAAATTGATTTATGGTGACTTACTAGATTGGATCAAATGTGCATATAATATATTGTGTATATGTTTGTCATATTTATTCCAATAAATACACAGATGATTGATTATATTAGAATACGCTTTCTCTTTCATAGATTACACAGAAATATCCATTGATTTTCTTCTAGGAAATATTTACGTGTGAATTCTTTTAATCTTGCTTCTTTCAAAATCATAAAAATGTCTTTAAACTAATTTAAAATTAGTAAAGAAAAAACTTCAACAAATATAACGTGTAATGATTGTGTAAACAAGGGTAGATCACATGAGAGATAAATCCTGTCTTTACTTATTAAAATATAAATGATCGCATGGGAAGGTAACTCATGTTTACTTATTAAAATATAAATGATCGCACGGGAAGATAACTCCTGTCTTTACTTATTAAAATATAAATGATCGCACGGGAAGATAAATCTTATCTTTACTTATCAAAATACTGCCAGTTCAGCCCATCTTTGCTCGGGCCCTATGTACTGTTTATAACAGTGTGCATATGTATATATATATATTTAAATGTTTGACTCGTGTCGAGGTAACCTACATCAAAACTGTCAAGTATTTAGACAGAAAATTGGCGGCGCAGCTTAGTAGAGTCTGCAAAGATCTACTCTTTCAACTTGGACCCCTTGGCAGCCAAGGTTTCGCTCAAAAACTGATTTAAAAGCCTGCTGCGTGTCTGAATACCTTTTATGTAAAATTTCAAATGTTTAAACCCAAAATTGGCTGAATAGTTTGCTAGAGGCCGCAAAGGTCAAATCTTTTGAACTTTAATCTCTTGGCAGCCAAAATTTCGGTTAAAACCCGATTAAAAAGCTTGCCCTATCTCTGAATACACTTTATGTAAAATTCCAAAAGTTTGGACCAACAATTGGCTGAGTAATTTCGTAGAGACTGCAGAGGATTTTTTTTTTTAAACTTTGACCCCAATTTTGACCTCTTAACATTTGTTTTGGGCCAAAATCAAATTAAAAAGTTTGATCCATGTCAAAGTAACCTACACTAAAATTTTAAGTCTTTAGACCCAAAATTGGCGGAAGATTTTGGTAGAGTTTTCAAAAGTCAAATCGTTGAACTTTGACTCCTTGACAGCCAAATTTCTGGCCAGAAAACCGATTAAAAAGATTTTCCCAAATCTCAATACCCCTTATGTCAAATCTCGAGTGTGTAGACTTAAAATTTACAGAGTAGTTTGGTATGGAAATGTACACAAAAACAGACAGATAATATCACTTTTATAGATATATAGATACATAAATGATCCCACGGGAAGATAACCCGTGCTTACCCTTAGAGCAGACATTCTTTGCCTTCGGGCCAAGATCAAAGTGTAGTATCTGTTCCTCAGATGCTGCACTTCAATTTCTTCTGTCAGTTGATGAGAAATCCTTCACGAGTGAGACAATTTTTATTTGTGTTCCTTTTCTCCATGTAAAAAAAAAAAAACGACTCTGGTGTTTGACTCTGTCCGGTGGATAAGCATTGTAAATAGGAACTCGTGCTTAACTGATCATATTACTTACTAGACATTATCCTCGAGTGTCTAGTGTCTCTCTCTGTACAAGGCTTTGTCAGGGCAACCCGCCATGAGTATATTTTTCCTTAGCAGTAAACCGTGATTAACTATTCAAAATCACATAGTATTCGCAGCCCAAATAATATATTCTCACTATGGCTAACTCACACTCGCTTTAACGAGGAATGGTGCACCTTCTCCAAGTAGTGTTCCGTCAAGTGACAGCAGGAAACTAGATACTCTACCAGACTAGATTATTTCTTGTCATGAAATCCAGTAAGACAGACTACAAGAAAGGTATACTATAACATACTTAAATGGTCAATTGTAGAGAAGAAAATTATGTCAGCTTCTTTACTAACTGAACGTTTGCAATGTAAAGGGGAAGTTTAATGGAATAATCGATTATCTATGTATTTTATATAAGTATAAAGTGTTAGCTTCTATAAATGGGTGCTTTGATTTGTGAGAACTTAAACTAAAGTGAAATGAAACAAAAAAATGAAACAAACAAAAATGAAACTTTGTATATTTCAACTCGATTTATTGTAACACATATCTTTTGATAAAGAGCAAAAAAAAATCAATTTAAACTACAATGGATGCCACGTAGAACAATCACTTTAAGACTTTTCTTTTCTTTTTTTTTTTTTTTCTTTTTTTTTCAATAATGGTAAATGGATGCTAAATACAATGCCGGAAAAGAGCAATCAGTTGTTGAGATTAAGCCTAAATACTGCGAGTAAGCCAGCAATAAATAAATGCCAGACTTAGCAGGAACTCAAAATTACCATTTATTAAATGAAAGACACATTATTATACAACTCTTGCATTGTAGACATTTAGCGCCAGCCGTAAATGAATCCGAAAGAGCAATTAGCCGATTTTACAGAGTGGCTCTGAGAGATTCTCTATTTTATTGATAAGTAGAAGAAATACCAGATAATAGCCGCTGTAATGATGAATGGTGTATTTTGGTGTGATTAGTGTCGGACTAAAACGTTGCTGTGTTTGGGGAGGCGTAGTGGTGGATATTGTGGCGTGTGAGAGACATATAATTATTTTGGCTGTGTAACATTTACAAAATTTCAAGGACTGAGCAAGAGAGGATTGAGGGGGTTGAGAGAATAACAAATTAAATCTTTATGGACCATTTGATTTATAAGCAGGTGCCACGTGGATGGTTTATATTACCTAATTACTTGAATTTCCACTAGGGCAGAGTTAGACACAAGATTACTTTTTTAATATGGATGGAAATGTAGTTCCAAAAAGAAAAATATTGGCGTAATTAATATGCTAAAATAAGGCATAATCGCATTGAGACACCATCTTGGTAGATTACCAAGGTTAAGTGAAGTGCAGCGTGGACAGTATCATATGGGTTACCATTTCGAAAATTATAGGTGCAGTATGTCTCCTTCCCATGCCCAAGATATGGATGCAGCGAGCAACTGCTTGTGAATTTGATATTCCCAATAAACCTTTCTTTGGGGGAAGTCGACATAATCTGATCAGAGCTAATACCACACAAGTATAATCGGTTCATATATTTATGTCTCCCTTCCTCTGCAACTTTGGACTCTGCTATTGGGCAGAATTTGAGAATCCTTGTTGTACCAATAAGTATAAAATAGTGGTTTAAATTACTTAATAAAGCAGATCCCCAAAATCATTTAAAAGTTTTGGAATCTCTCCATCACGCTTTGAAAGCCTTATTTATGCAGACAAAATGAAATCGATAAAAAGCGTTAAATTTCTTTGGGGAACTTTAACCAATCTTCTTCCGTTTTTTTTTTCACTCCCTTGCGGTGCCACTTTAATCGTCTTATACTTGTTGATCGAATTAAATTGTTTATTTTAATTGTTTTTTTGCCATTTTAAATATTTTTTTAATTCCCCATAGCTCTTTATTATCACCATTAATATTATTTTTCATTGTTCTCCTCATGAGATGATAGCCTAAATAGCTCTAAAGAGATTTACGCTTAGGTTTAAAATTTATATATAAGGTTTTCATTATATACAGTAGCGTTCAAAAGTTAAGGAAAGGTCGATCATTTTTTTAATTACTTTTAACTTTATCTATGAAAAAGAACAACAAATTTTTGGTGAATTTTCCAAGTTTAAAAATGGTAGTTAAATTTAATTTTTTTTTTTTTTTGTATTTTTGATTTTGAATACATATCAGTTTTTTACATAAATAAATTTAATTAAATTACAGGCGTCCACAAGTCAAGGGGCGGGGGAAATTATTAATGAAAAAATAAGGAATTCTTTCAGTATTTAGTGAAAAGCCCCTTGTTTTCAATCACACTATAATATCTTTTGCTGCAAGACAGAACCAATCGTTCACATCTTACAGGTGAGATATTATTCAAGGATTTTTTATACATTCCCACAAATCATCAAGGTTGTCTTTTGTTTTCTGTGATCTTATCAATAATTTTCCAAACATTTTCAACTGAATTCATGTCGGGGCTCTGAGTTGGCCAATCCATAACGCAAATATTGGATCTATTTAGTTTTTCTAAAACTATTTTTGCTTTATGGCACGTGCGTTATCTTGCATAAAGATATCAGAATAAGAATGCTTAGGAACCACATGTTCTCTAATCAATTCTCTGTGGCATCTCACAAGGGGGTCAGTTCCTTTTGAAGATGTCATGCCCTTTACTAATATACTGCCCCTTCAAATTTTACTGTACTCTCAACGCACTTTCTCCATTTTTCCTCTGCTATGTGGTCTTTTGTCTGATCCGGAAAGATTGAATTTAGATTCATCACTAAAATGAACTGTTTCCAATTATTTTTCTTTCCAAAACAAATGTTTTTTCGGCGAATAACAATCTGGCCTTTTTATTTTTAATAAAAAATTAAAGGCTTTGAGCATGGACTTCTTGAAATAATCCAACTTCGTTTAATTCGTTTGGTCTTCGTGAGATCGTTTGTCGGGAAATTTTTTGTCCAGTTTTGGATGCAAAATCCCAGGATATCGAAGCCGCAGTTTTAAACCGATCAGAACGAGATGATCGAGTGATTTTTCTGTCCTCCATCTTAGTTGTTATTTGGAGTCAACCCTGTTTTTTTTTTCTTTTCAGTCAATGGTAAACCTTTTTTTTCTATTTTCAATAACCCGAAAAACAACGCTTTTAGACCTTTTCAATATTTTAGCAATCTCTCCTATGGACCTTTCTTTATCATAATGGTCACAAATAAGCTGTTTTTCTTGTATAGATAGTTTTTTTTTCAAATATTCAGAGTCGGCATTTTGTTAAGTTGTTATTAAAATTGCTAAAGTTTGTATTAATTTTCCGCATTCCGTAATATTTGGATTATGTAATTTAATTAAATCTATTTATATGTAAAAAACTAATATTGATTCAAAGTAAAAAAAATAAATATTGTTCATTTAACTCCCATCATTAAACATTGGAAAATTCACCAGAAATGTTTTTCCCTTTTTCATATATAAAGTTAGAAGCCATTCCAAAAAAAAAATGATCGACCGTTCCTTAACTTTTGGACGCTACTGTATATGGCAATTAAGCTATACATACAATTCTATATAGCTTAATTGTCATTTATACTTCAAAACTTAGTACCTAGCTCTAAACACTGAGCACTGTTGAAGTAAATGCTGAAAATAGATACATGACAAAATAATGTATAATCCTCTAAGTTGGAACAAAAATTAAAATTGTTTTAGTCTACAAGTAATTATCTGACAGACAACAGAACAGTAAACTGTAGTATCTGTTCTGATACAATATTTTACTCTCACTCTTTCTCATTTGCATGTCATCTCACCCACTCCTTTTATTAACAGTTAATTGTAATTAAAGAAAAAATATTGTAATAGTTAGATCAGACTGTCTGAAGATATTGGCTTTCTGACCTTAAATGCACCAAATATTGATGTTATTTTTTCTTTTTCTCCTTACAAACTCAATTGGATATATTATTTAATCGGAATTCACTATTCAGATGAGTATTATTTATTAATTTATTTATTACGGACTATTATCCTCATTTCTCTTAGATGTTGTTTCACGACGCTCCGGCCAACTATTCGTCTGGACTTCGTTAGGTGGTAACCGCCACGGGATAGGAACTCCGAATCTTCTAATGCATTCTCAGCATTACTGCCATCCATAGTTGTTGTCGTCTCACCACGTTTTTGCCAAGTAAGCTTCTTGCAGGCTTTGAATAGGATTGAAACCGCTCTCTTCAGATAATTCTCACCTGGAACCGTAGAGAGTCAACGTTTCTAACCATTGCGCCACGGACTCCGAATCTATCGATATATTGATCAGAAAGTGGCAAATTTTTTATGTTACTTTATTGTTTTAACTGCAATCAAGATGGTTATGTTTTCAGTCGACTTGTTTATTAATGCACAGTCTATTATCCGTATCGCTTGATTGTCACCAAATTTTGTAAAATCCTCAGCATGATTGAACTTTAATGTGATTTAATTTTGGGATGTCAAAGATCAAGTTTATGGTAAAAGATGAAAGTCATATTTTGCCAATAGCTTCAGTTCTCTGTGTCTGATGGATTTTATATTTGGCCGTTATCATAGCCAATAAAATCATGCATCTTATATTCCCTTAGAATTGAGAAGTTTGGTTATGGCCGAAATATTGACGAGATTTCAACTTCGGATGTTTCTTTCAAATTTGTTGCATGAAACGGATGCTCTTTGATAACGGTAAGCATCATGCAAAATTTCAGCCTAATCAGAACATAGCTTTTTAAACTATTAACATTTACATGGAATAACTTTAGGAACTTATCACTTGTGAATTTAATATTTCCGTAGAAGTTCTTCCTTTGCAGGAAACCTCGCTCAGTTTGACCAGGGTGTATAACACACCAGGTATAACTTCAAGAAGTAAGGTCTAGTTAAAAGTTTGGCTCACTTTTTGCGCTGTCAGGTAAGGTATGTTGTCTCACAATTTGTGTCATTGGTTTATCTTTAACAGACTTTGTACATTAAGTAATTATCTCAGTTTTTCCTGATTTAAATAATGTAGCCCGAGCTCAATGTATGGTCCAACGGTTCACAAATTTCTAGTCTATGCATGTGTACAATACTCTGTACTAGTCTGATTTTTTGCACAGTTTTTCCACAGTATTCTTTTTTCTGCTGAGTTCTTCTTGACTCTCACCATTTTTTACACAATTACAGATACACTTGTGCCCGATATTATTCATACCCCCCCTTGAAAATTGTGTTTATTAGGTGTAACTTTGTAAGAATTTATTGTTTACGTCCATATTGATACATATTCTTAATAAACCTCTTCTGATCATTTTCGTCATTTTAGAATCTCGGGATACTTGTAATAAAAGAAATATACAGCTATTTATAAAATCTGCAATGTTCAAAAATAATCATACCCCCTTATTTTTTCAGTATTAATCGAGTTTCTGACTGTTTGTTTCTTGTTTGATTCTTATTTTGAATGCTTTTATACAACCTTTGATTAATTTCATTTCGTTTTTTGCATTTTTCAGAAATTAAAATGATATCAACTGGAAACCAATAAAAGAATAAAAATTATTAGAATTGGGAAGAAAAAAGAGCTTAGTAATGATCTTAGGACTAAAATTGTGAATTCACATAAGGATGGTTTAGGTTACAAGTCAATTTCCAAGAAATTTGAGGCCCCTACAGCAACAGTACAGAGCATCATCAAAAAATTCCAGAGCCACCACGCAACAAACAACTTGATTTGTAGAGGAAGGAAAAGGAAACTGTCTGCTAGAGCCACCAGGAACATTGTAAGAAGTGTTAATGCAAATCCAACCACCACTACTAAGGACATTTTAGAAAATCTGGAGTCTTCTGGCATAAAAATATCAAGGCAAACATTGCAAAGGACTCTGCATGAAAATGGTCTGAAAGGAAGAAGACCACGAAGGACTCCACTGCACACCGGAAAACACCTTGCAGCACGTCTAAAGTTTGCTAGGGCCCATGTGAATTCTCCAGAGTCCGTTTTCTCAAGTATTTTGTGGACTGACGAAACAAAAATTGAATTGTTTGGCCATATGGATGCTTCTTACGTTTGGAGGAAGAAAGGAGAAGCTTACAACCCAAAGAACACCATATCCACGGTGAAACATGGTGGTGGTAGCCTAATGTTTTGGGGCTCCTTTTCGGCTAGTGGTCCAGGTAGTTTGATCAAGATAGATGGAACCATGTAGAATGGAGCAATATTTGGAGATACTCCAGAAAAACATTAGACAGGATGCGGCGAAGCTCCATTTAGGACCAAACTGGGTCCTTCAACAGGATTATGATCCAAAACATACTGCCAAATAGTCAAGAAATGGTTTGAGGATAATCAAATTAATGTTTTGGAATGGCCTAGCCAGAGTCCCGACCTGAACCCTATCGAAAACCTCTGGCACATATTGAAAACTGAGGTTAAAAAGCGGAAACCTAGAAATTTGAGGGATTTGGAGTACTACTGCATTGAAGAATGGTCAGAAATCAGTGTTGATGCTTGTAAAAACCTTGTTGATAAATATCCAAAACGGTTACAGGCAGTTATTAAGAATAAAGGGCATGCTATTGACTATTAGTAAGAGAGGTATGAATAATTTTGAACTAGTGCCATTATTGTTTTTCTTTGTATAATGTTTCAAACTTGCATAATTTATTTATTTGTTGAGTTTAAATTAAATGCTTATGCTTGATTTATTGTTTGAAATCCCTTTAAGATTGTCTACCTTCTGGTTTGAGCAATATTCTTATAGAAATCTCAAAGATCCGAGGGGTATGAATAATATCGGGCACAAGTGTATATGCCCTAACCTACTTGTTTAGTATTATTAAACTGGGCTAGCATTAAAGAAAGCTGGAATAAAATTATAGGTTATTCAGACTATCTACAATTCTAAGAATCTGTTTTTTTTATTGTGATTTTAGGGGCTATATTTGTACTTATTGGCATAAGTGTTTGCTTCCAAAAACACTACATTCAATGTAACAACGTGTTTGATTCTTAATCGTGTGGTCGATTGTTCTACAACAATACTGTTTTCAATACGGGTATCTGTCGCTTAATGATCTTAATCCTTCAAGTGATAAAATGCTTCCGTCAAGCTCATCACCTAGGTCACGTGTTCGATGTGTATGAATACCTTAGTTCCAACATGTACTTTTTTAGCCACATCAAGGTTCTATATACTAGATAGAAATGAGCTCTTTATGGAGGTGATAAATTAAGTAAAAAATAATTCCACTAATCCATCCAGGTTTTGGATCATCATATATACACAAGGATTAAATCATATTCAATGTCTTTGTTGCCGAAATATAATCTGTAAATTTCTACTTGTTAGACCTTTTTCTTAGACAATCGTATAAGAAGACAAAATGTTTGATTGGTTGATATAAGATATAAAAAAAAAATTAAAATCGTTCCATTGAAATCATATCGGATTTTTCGACTCTTTTTCAAGATCTCATCTCTGCTTAAGGCGATCGTTTTTATTTATTGTTGGTTTTTGTTTTGTTTTGTTTTGTTTTGTGTGTGTGTGTGTGTGTGTGTGTGTGTGTGTGTGTGTGTGTGTGTGTGTGTGTGTGTGTGTGTGTGTGTGTGTGTGTGTGTTTACATCACATTTTTTACGCTCGTCCAGGGCTTTTTATCTTCATTGACATGCCTCGGTCACTTTTAGAATGGAGTCTTTTCAATCCAAATTTTAAGTGATGATAGATTTCTTTCTGCTCTGAAAAATTTCAAGCCTTATTCTTCAAAATGGTTCCTTGGAAACCATTCCTTTCAAGATCCCAATCAGATCAATAATCAAAACACACACACACAATAAACCTTCATTAAAATTAATGAGATCACTTTGTTATCTTCTGCCACAAGTCAGATCGTTGGTTTAAAAATTAAAAACACTGAATTAAATCTTTGCATTCATTATTTTAATGTAAGGTCGACAAATCAAAATACACTGATCTTTCGTTTGAAATTCGAACGAGTTTTACTGAAATCGGATAAAACATTTTTAGCATTACAAATAAATAACTGTGAAATTCTATTTCATGGAGAATCTTGACTATTATTAATAAATTTAAAGATAATTTCGATGTCACAAAAGTTTGAACCGCGTTTTAAATATTTTAACTCTATTGACCGGAGACAGGTTTATTCAAAACATTCAGTAGTTCACAAAATCATAGCTCATATCAAAGAAACAATTATTCATTGAAATCAGTTAGGATTCGTTTATCGAACTCTTTCGTCTTAACAATGATGCTGTCCGTAAACTTAGCATCGAATTTTAAAGGAAATGAAAAGTATAAAGGAAAATGTAATCCAGCTCTCTTGTAGAGTTTTATATGTGAAGCATTTCGGCTAGTTATTGCGTTCTATAATGTCGATTATTCTCACTTAGTATCATTATTTGTTTGTCATCTAGAGTAGAGTGGTCTGCCTCGGCGTCTTTTAATTTACAATTATTAGTTTTAAACTTTATGAACCACTATTGCACAGTTCTGTCAAGTGAAGCATCCTTATTTTACACTGCACATATCTTTTTATTGTTTAAAAGGTAATTTCTACCTCTGATGTTAGCAGAGCAAGTTTGCTGAAGACATCGACTTTATGACTTACAAGGCACCAAACATTGATGTTAGTAACATAGCTTTAGGTTTATAGAGGGTAGAACAATGCAGAGACGTAACGGATAGACTCAAACTGAAGCAAATTGAGATATAATGGTCGAACCAGCTGTGCAGTTTCATTTTATTGGTTCAATACCAGCGTGTTTTCAAATGATAACAGCCCCTTACTGGCAAGTGTATTCTTTTCTTTTTTTTTCTTTTCTTCTTTTTTTTTGTTTATTGCCTCTAATTTATTTTAGATATATTCTCTCTCTAATATTTACCCCCCCTCCTTCCTTTTCCCCTCTTTCCCTCCTCCCCTCTTTATCCATTACTCCCAATCTTTTGGTTTTTAATATCCATATATAATTTTAAAAAAATCATTTTTTTATCTTTATAATTTATTTTAACTTAAACCATCAGAAGAGAGGAACGGGTAATTTTTATCTCGTTTATTGAAACAACTTGTAATGGATTAAGTTGATACATCCGAGGTTGAAAAGCTATATATCTATAAAAGTGAAATTGTGTGTATACATTTCCCTACCAAACTACTCTGTCAATTTTCAGTCTACGGACGCGAGATTTGACATAAGGGGTATTGAGATTTGGGAAAATCTTTTTAATCGGTTTTCGGTCAGAAATTTGACTGTCAAGGGATCAAAGTTCAACGATTTGACCTTTGAAAACTCATCCAAACTCCTGCGCCAAAGGTAAATTTTAAATGTAGACTACATGGATCAAACTTAACTTCATTTAAGCCAAAAGCAACCGCTAGGGGTCAAAATTAAGGTCAAATTTAAAAAAATTGACCTCGGCGGTCTCTACGAAATTACTCCACCTATTTTTTGGTCTAAACATTTGAAATTTTACATAAAGTGTATTCAAACACAGGGCATGCTTTTTCTGAAAATTTGGCTACCAAGAGGTCAAAATTCGAAAGATTTGACCTTTGCGGTCTCTAGTAAATTATTCAGCCAGTTTTAGTTCTACATATTTGAAATTTTACCTAAAGGATATTTAGACATGCGGCAAGATTTTTAATCAGTTTTTGGGCGAAAATTTGGCTGGCAAGAGGTCAAAGTTTAAAGAGTAGTTTTTTGCAGACTCTCCCAAACTTTTCCGTCAATTTTGCAATTTTAGATTTGGTTACCTGGACATGAGTCGAACATTTTAATATATATACATATGCACACACAGTTATGAAGAGTATATAGGTCCCGAGTAAAGCCGGGCTGAACTGCTAGTAATAATAAAAAAACATTTTAGCTCTGCTAATGTATTGAGCACCGTTTTGCTTGTTTTTTTTTATCAAATATACCTCCTTATATATATATATATATATATATATATATATATATATATGTGTGATACATATATTCATAAAATATTATATAAAAATGTGTCTATATATATATATATATATATATATATATATATATATATATATATATATATATATATAATCACATTGATACATCAGTTTTCGCCAGATCACTGAAGTTGAGAAACAACGAGCCTGGCCAGTACTTTATGGGTGGCCACTTTGGAATACTAGGCGTTGTAAGTACTGCGAGACGTAGAAATTTCCAGGTTAGTATCTGGAGGCACGTTCAATACATTTGGAGAGAAGGACTCCCAGTCTTCGTTATGACATGCATCTTGGAGAAGGAAAACTCTTATGTAGAATCTTAGGTCTACAGTTTGCTCTGGCTTGTGGCACTCATTGCGTTGCCAAAGATTAGCAGTTGCACCAAAAACGTGTGGTTGTTTCTGCACAAAGCATTCACCATTATAAACAAACCATTTGTGTGTGTGTGTTTTTTTTGTTTCCCGAGCAACTTGGGTGTTGTAGCAGAGTTCATACGTCGAAATAGACGGGAAAGTTCGTCATAAATGTATGTGTATATATATATATATATATATATATATATATATATATATATATATATATATATTATACATATACACGCACATGTATTGAACCAATAAAGTGAAACTTCATAGCTGGCTCGACTATATTATAAGTTTCTTTAGTTTGAATTTATCCGTCACATCTTAAAATTGTTAAGCCTTCTATAAGCCAAAAGTTCTTTTATATACACATTAAAAAACGCTTCAAGCACACTACTTATTGCTGTTATTGCTTTTTTTCTTTTCTTCTTTGCAAAACTCAATCATGTTCTGTAAAGTTGAAAGAGAAGACAATGATCTTTTTCTAAAAAAATAAATAAACAACATGAATAAATATTTGAAGTTATAAAGAATTTGGAGCATAAAAGCATTTGCCAAAAATTATTGAACTCAAAAACAGTCGATATGCTGTGAAAGAAAACATTCAAACCAAACACCATGAATAAATATTGGAAAATATTAACAAAAAAAAAACTTGATTAGCGACTTTTTAAATAATTCAGAAATGATTAATATGCTTAAACCAAGCAACCAAACAAACATTTTCTTTTGTTATAGAAGTAAAAAATTACCAGATGCTTTATACAACATAGTCATGTTTACACACTGGTTTCCATTAGCTCATCAAAGTTAAGCAATGTTGAACCTGGTCAATACTAAAATGAGTGACCATTTGGGAATTTGCTCTCTGATTATCTCAGCATTTTTTCCAGTCACCCTGTATTTCTCCTGCCATTTAAATCAAGCATTGTTGATATAGGATAGGTGCGGTTGGAAATTGTGCAACCCTTGTTCCATGATTACACATGCAACCATCCTTACAGGACGACGTCCTTTGTCTTTCAAAACTAAATGGTAGCCATGAAGTGGCTTAAACCGCTATTTTCAAAGAGCTGCAATAAAGCAACCACCAACAACTTTCCTCACTACCTATATGTGCCCAAAACTAAATTGAACTTTCATGAACAGAGTGTATTTCCAAGAACTGTCCGTATGTGGAATGCAATACCGTTTGTCTGCTTATCGGCTTACTATAACATGTTTGCCATCAAGTCTGATGTGAATAAATTCCTATTGAGTTCCATTTAGATAATCTAGTCTTACCTAAGTTCCAGAGAAACTAATCTTGTCTCACCACTTACCTAACAGTTAATCCTTAAAATGCCCTTGTATGCATGCACAAATATACATCTCAATACGATAGTCGGTCCAATTTTAACGTTTTCTTATCCACCTGACAATAGCTCAAACGGTAACGACTAAGACTTGAGCGCTAAATGTTTTGGCTTCTATTCTAGAATAGAACCCAAAAAGATAGAATAGAATCACTGCTATACAATATAATAATCTATATAGTATTGGCTCTATAATAATAAATACAAAATCTACATGAATTAAAATATCATATTTAAGCAGATTTTATGACCAGGCTACGCCGAGGGGCACTACTATACATTGGGTACAATATAATAATCAATAGAGAATAGACTGTATAATAATAATAAATACGAAATCTGCATGAATTAAAATATCATATTTTAGTGCAGTTTTCGACTGGAAAAATGCTGAACGCCCAGATAGTATATATATATATATATATATATATATATATATATATATATATATATATATATATATATATATATATATATATAAATTGTGTGTGTGAGACTTTCCAAAAGTAATGCCTCCTATTTTTTTATTTTGCCCAAACAGATCAAGATGCAAATCGCATTGTTGTGATGAGTGAACCGCCACATTCATGACCTCCAAGTTTCATATCTTTGTTGCAGATATTGAGGTTATGTGACTCTAAGAAAGCAACCACTGTTATGAACGTGCGTCAGAAGCAGAGACGTGTCATTTAATCCCTTCATGCAAAAAAAAAGAAATTCGACCCATTCACATTTACTGGCGCCTGTTGAACGTTTATGCAACCGATACAATTCATGTCAGCACAGTTAAAAGATGGGTCGGTCGATTTCAGGGTGACAATATAGATGTGAATGACAAAGCGCGTTTCTGATTGTATTGTCAAGGCATTAAAAGAAACTGATAAAAATGCATTAAAAATGGTGGATACTAAGCAGAAAAATAAACTCTGGGACATAAAATGTTGCTCATTTTAATGGTTCCACTTTCATCTTCGTAGCTCTTCAACGTGTATTTTTTTAGTTTATAAATAGGAGGCCTTACTTTTTGAACGATCCTCATATATAATGTTCTATATATTTCTCACTCGTTCCTCTATCTATCTATCTCTCACTCTATTATATATATATATATATATATATATATATATATATATATATAGGTCTCTATTTCCCTCTTTTATTCGTATTATCTATCTCTCACTCTAATATATATATATATATATATATATATATAAAGGTCTCTATTTCCCTCTTTTATTCGTATTATCTATCTATCTGTCTACCTATATATATATATATATATATATATATATATATATATATATATATATATATATATACTAGCAAAAGTACCCGTCGTTGACTGGCTTCAAAAACAGCCTACAGAAAATGGACCCTGATTTAGGAAAGTAGGATAGGTTATGAAAAAGAAGGGTTGTAAAGTGATAGCTTCGAATTCGGGGGTATCAAAACCAAAGCAAAGTATGATGAAAGTAAAAATAAAATAGATAAACCCCATAATTTATTATACCATACCGGTTCACACTGAAACACTTATCACAATATTCTGTGGATCTATATTAAAAAAACTTGTTAAACTTTGTGACATGTTTCCATTCAATGGAGATCAGGCGCGAACGAACACCCCATAATTTTATTATACCATATTTCTTCAAACTGAAGCATAATTATCAAAGTATACTTACGCAAATCGATATGAAAAGTCTTTATTAAAGTTTGTGCCTATTTCCATTCTATGGGGGCCAGGCGCGAACGCAGACCTCACAATTTTATTATACCATCCCTATTGAAGCTAAAACATACTTATCAAAGTATTATTATGTACATCTATATCAAAAACACTTGTAAACGTTTTTTATTGATTTTTAAATTATTTAATTTCCATACTTTGTGGACCAGGCGAGACCGCATACCCCACAATTTTAATGAACCACCGTTCTGCCAGATCAAACATACCCATTCCTGTGTCTCGATACATCTTCTATCATTATATATAATCAGTTTTTTTTTTTTTTAAATAGTCAACCATATAGGAGCCTATTTGTGACCACACACACACACACACACACACACACACACACACACATTCAGCTTTACATTATAGATGTGTGCGTGTGTGTCATTACCATGGGTTGTGCTCATCCGAGCTCAAATCTATAGTCCCTCTTTGCAACACTCACAAACAACACTTGACTAGCTGCAACCACTATCAACAATTCTCCCCACTCTCTAACTGTACTTAAATCTAAACGTGGAACCTATGAGCAAAGTTTCTCTCGTAGAACTGTCCGACTGTGGAAATCTGGTTGCCATCAAGTCCAATGTAAACAAGTTTCTGTTGAACCGTCCTCTTTGATTATACAAAATTTTCACCACAAACGATTACTACACTGTTGTACTGATGACTATATTTACTCTTTACCCCTTATCCTCGGGTTACATTCCCTTGTAAATATATATTATGTGTTTGTGTAATGGAAAGAGTGGAGATTGGAAAAAGGAGTAGCTCTTGTTTTTCATTACTGAACTATGAATAAAACTTTGTGTGATAAATATATTTATTAGAAATATAAATGAATACATCTATTTTTCCTACACTATATATATATATATATATATATATATATATATATATATATTCATCAACAAAACAAATGACATTTTTACATTATTTATTTAAATGCATAGGCAGATACACACTGCGTTATTGATTTTTCATGGTGATAATTAAGTTATATAGAATATCAATTATGAAAATGCACAATAATTTAATTCTGCAATATTTTAAAATCTAGACTCAATTTATTTCTTCAATCAATTTAATCATTAGTGTCCCAAAAGATGCAAACCACACACACACACACACACACACACACACACACACATATATATATATATATATATATGGGGAAAATGTTCTAATTAATTTACAATAATTTCGGAAATGTTGCATTTTGTATCAGGAAAGCTTTTATTTACAAATTAATTGATTTCCTTACTGATTTTGCCTTAATGAAATTTATTAATTGAATGACTGAATCTGAATAAACTTACTTAATAAAGAACTTAATCACATGATTTTGTTTTGCTTTATTTTTCTCACGAAATTTTCTTTATCGTCTTTTTCGAAGTGATGCCAAAAAGTGAGGGAACGTAGCAATCGCTGTAATTTTGTGACCAGCGTATCTATCGATCAATTAATCTCAAACTGTTGGTGAGTCTTAGTGTTTCCACTGGAGGCAGTTAAGAGGGAATGGTACGTTTCGGCTCGGGCGATTCGATGGTGGAACAATTCGGCGCCAACTACGCCAGTCACATTTAGAAAATACTTCAGTTTAACTGATTTTAAGAAAAATCAGGGTTTTTTTTTTTTTTGGCTAATTATTTTCTAGTTCATTTTTTTTTTAATGATTAAAAACTAAAAAAATGTTTTCAGTTCTTTTCTTTTTAAATTAAGAAAAACAATATGAAAATATAGTTGATTGTTGACGATTGAGTGTTGTTGTATGTTATTTTGTTGTGTTTTAAATGAACACTAGTAGGGATACTCAGCGTTACCCAAGTATTTGGCATTTTTTATTGAATAACGTATACCACAGCACAATAACAAAAGATAAAGTAATCATTTCTTCCAGGATACGTTGCGCTTAACCAGAGTTGCTCTATCTAAACTAACTTCATATCGTTTCCCAATTTCCAAAATAATTTGAATAATGACTTCATAATCGGAAGTAACCCCTCCCCTTACCGTTTCCCTTCTAGAATAAATAGGAGGAAATAAAGTTTGGGAGGATTGTCTAATTAAAAGTCGCCAAACATGTGATGATAATCTCAAGTCGTCCCCCACAACACCATAATTTGAAGAGGAATGATGTCACCACTGGAAGTAAACCCCTTATCCTAACACACGCCCCACTCGAATAAACGGGAGGCGATAATCTCTGAGAGGATGGTCTCATTTAAAGACTCGTGAATCCATGTTATAATTTCAATTTACTCCAAACTTAACACCATAATTTGAAAACGAATGACGTTATCACCGGAAGTTTCCCTCCTGCTTTTCATCCCAACCGCCCACCACTCGAATAAACAGGAGGAGATAATGTCTGGGAGGATTGTCTCCTTTAAACACTCGACAATCCATGTGAGGATAATCTCAAGTTGTTCCTCACTTAACACCATAATTTGAAGATTATTTGATTTACCTCTTCACCGGAAATTACCTCCCATGCCTATCACCACCCCCTTCTGGAATAAACAGGACGAGATAATGTCTGGGAGGATTGTCTCATTCAAAACTCGACAATCCATGTGATAATAATCTCATGTTGTCCTTCCATAATCTCCTTGTTGGCGACTAAGTGTTGTATGTTTTTGTGTTGTGTTCTAAATAAACGCGGTCATTTTTAAGTACTTTGTTTAAAATCAAATTAATTTTCTTTTACAAACTTTTATTTCAATTTTATTCAAAGAAAGAATATACCTTCCTTTACTGGATTAATTTTAAAATAAAAGAAAACTTTGACTTTAACGCCGAAGGGCTAATTTGACGCCGAATTACCCCCCCCACACACACACACAATCGAGTCGTATCAAACCCCAGGTAGTGATATGTGAAGTATCACTGATAAACGTCAACAAAAAAGACCCCTGAAAATAGGGTCCTAGATATGACCTTAAACTATATCCGATGGTGAGGCCCCAGCTTGCGGGCTTTGGGGAGTGTGGAGCCACCCTTTAATTGCCATTGCTGCCAAGTCCACTCTGACCCGGAGTGGTAGTACCTGTTAGGGTCCCAACTATGGGTTAAATAGAAACTGACTTAAAAAAACAAAAAAAAAACAAATATACTCTATTAAAAAATTGTTCTTCAAAATCACTGGATTCGGCATTAAATAACCTGAAAAGGGTTCATATGCCGTAAAACAAAAACAAACAAACAAATCCTGAAAATAGTCTTATACTTTGTTTTTCTTTGTTGTTTTTTACTTTTCTCACTAGATATTTATTCATTTACTAACATGCCTCCTGTTATTGTCCAGTCATAGAATACGCTTGAATATGATATTTTAATTCATGCAGATTATGCATTTAGTATTATAGAGACCACTCTCTATCGATTATTATATCTATCATAATAAACATCACCGTATTACGTTTGGTGAGTAAGTGCTGGGATAACAGAATCACTTGTCCTACTTAAAGTTGTCCAGAACAATGTAAATAACAGTATTAACTTTTTATCTATTTGGACTATTTTCATTATCGACATAATTTCTCTCTATATAATATTCTGCTTGTTTTTTTTTCTTTTCTTTAGTCCGTATTTCCAATTTATTGAAGTCACTTTAAAAACTAACCTGTTGGTGCCAGCTCTAGGTTGGCTTCTCTTAATTCATCCTACAGACTGCAGTCCTCGTTTCTGATTCATGGGAACTGTCTCTTGCATGTTATTTTCGTCGTAATGCCATCATCATAAATGTTTTGTTGTGATTTTTCCTAGCCATTCTGTCTTTGTAATTCATCAAAGATAACATGTTTGTTCATCTTATCAACATGGGAACAGACAGCACAGCTTTAATTAACATGCGATTAATGAAACTTGATAGAAAATGAAATATTTCGTTTTCAGTTCAAAGATAAATGAGATGTTTGATATTTTTATAGCTAACTAAATATTGATGTTGATCTTTTCGTTAGGACCAAAGTGCAGTATCTGTTCTGGTACTACAATGTGTATGTTCTTTCCTCGACCAGTGGGAGAAATTCTATTTATTTTTTAATTTTTTCCCCAGATCCACAGTGGCTATCTTGTGAGAGCTGTATTTTGCCTACATTGAAAACCGACCTTGTGTAACTGTTTTCGTGAAGAGGCAAAAAACAAGGAGAGCAATCATTATATATATATAGAAAATCTCAACTGATAGAATCGTCCATCGGCCAACACTTGGTCGATAAAAAGGAATGCGGTCTTGTTTTCTCTCCGGAGTGTTTTTCTGTTTTGCACCGAGGACGCACAAAGTTCCACCTGTCTGTCCTCGAAGCACTTGCCATCATTGCTAACCCCCCTACTTTGTGCAAGCAGAGAAACCTCCGGCTTCAGTTAGAATTATTTGGGTAGTCAGGTTTTTTTTTTTTTTTTTTTTTTTCTTAACCTCTCCGCTCGTATTCCATATCACTACCAAATATTCTAAAAAAATAATAATTTTCAGACTTATGACCCTTGAAAATGTTTGTCTGAACGAAAAGCGCTTTGGGTATATTTTAACGATCTTTTTTAATCGACTTATTTATTTTATTTAATTGTACATATAACTTGCCCCATTATATATATAATTTTTTTTTTCTCTCTTTTCCTCACCCCGGTTTCCATTTTTTAGTTGATTGAATTTACGATATGGTTCACTTTTTTATAAATATATATATATATATATATATATATATATATATATATTAGTAGCATCAATAAGGTCCACTTTCAAGAAGCGCGGAACAAAAGAATTTAAAATGTAGGGTTAGAAAGGACGATACCGTGCGGAGTTGTTTTTAAATAAACAGATATTTATTTATTTATTTAAAATTTTCGGCTTAAAAGCCTTCAACAGGATATTTTTTAAAACAATACAATATATATATTTTTTCTTATGTGCCATGGTGTCGTCTGGCTGCGTGGTTATTGTAAATCGAGTGGCGATCGTTGTCCAAACGTGAATGTGTAGTATCAATAAGGTCCACTTTCAAGAAGCACGGAACAAAGGAATTTAAAATGTAGGGTTAGAAAAGACGATACCGTGCGGAGTTGTGTTTGGAAATATATATTAGTGTTAAGATGATTGATCGGAATCGGAGATCACAAAAATCAGAACATTTTGTGGTATCGGAATCAGTATCAGAAAAAATATATGCCTACTTTCCGATGCCGAAACGCATTCTTTTGATAGTCTTTATTTGATTTTGTTTAAAGCAAAATCTTCCACTGCTGGTAGTAATGATAAAATAATAAACTAAAATCTATGGATCATCTCCCACGCTTGATAAAACATATGCAGATTTAACACATGTTTTTAGGATAACTGGAATAAAAGCAACTCTATAGTTCAATATTAAGAGATGTATGAAGAATCGGAATCGGGAATTTAGTAAAGAATCGGTAATTGTATTGGAATCAGGAAAAATATTGCAATCGTCCCATCATTCATACACACACACATACATATATATACACACACATATGTACATATATATACACACACATATATATACACACATATATACATATATACACACATATATACATACACACACACATATATATATATACACACATATATATATATATATAAACATATATATATACATATATGAGTTATGAAAATATGTAGGGCAATTTCTTTTTTTTACATAGGCATCACCACTTATCAAGGCCAAGAGGCCACTCAAGAATAAGGGTTAAAGAGTGTACAGTAGACATTGGACAATATAGTAATCATTAGTAATGAAAATTTGGTAAATTTGATAGCTTATATGGAACGGCTCATCAAGAACTTATCACGTTAGACTTGAACACAACTATACTGTAGTCAGCCGGAAAGCAGGAAAACGGAAGACAATTCCACAGGCGTGCAGTTCTAACAAAGAAGCTTTGTTCATGGAATCTACGTTTAGGTTTAGGCACAGATAAAGAGTGGGGGGAATTATTGATAGTATGTACAGCTAGACGAGTGTTTCTTGTGAAAGTTTGGCGAGGGGGGACCATAGATTGAAGCTCAGTTGAACACCTTCCATGAAAATAACGATACATCAGAGACAAACTCGCAACATCTCTTCTGTGAGATAGAGGTTGCAAGGAAGAGAAAAGGACATCTCCTACGAGGATACGAGGTCTATTTTGAACTCTATCAAGGCAGGACAAGTCCTTTCTAGCAGCTCCTGCCCAGATGTGGCAACAATATTCCATCCTTGGACGAACCTGGCTCTTATATAGATAGAGAATAGCATCAGCAGTGAGATATCTACCGGATCGATAGAAAGATCCCACCATTTTTCCAGCGGCCTTGGCAACAGATCTGATGTACGTGTTCCATTTAAGATCAGGAGTAAAGGTCAAGTCCAGAAGCTTGTCAAAACATGAGGCCTCCTGAAGGCGAGAGCCATTCATTTCAATTGATGCCAGATGTGGATCAGAATGTTGATGATGTAAAGAGAGAAGCTTGGTTTTAGATGCATTAAAAGTAACCAGCCACTCCTTTCCCCATTGTACTACGTGCTCAAGATCAGAGGACAGAGAATTGGAGAGAACTTGGTCGTTTACTGTCTTAGATGTGATACCATAAACGGTAGTGTCGTCAGCATAAATGTCTACAAATGATGTAAGGATGTGATTTGGAAGATCATTAATGTAGATCAGGAAAAGAGTTGGGCCCAGGATGGACCTCTGAGGGACACCGGCATTAATACTGTGAGCTTCTGATTTTTGCCCCTCAACTACTACTCTTATGAACCTCTCAGAAAGAAATGATTTAATAATTGAGAAAACATTTCCAGCTATACCATAGTGGAAATTCGTCTGGCTTATGCATAAGCCTGACGAATTCTTACGAGAATGAAATGCGAAATATTCTGTGTGGCTTAATTGCCCTATATATTTTCATAACTTACTACCTAGCTCCACCTATATATTGAGAACTTAATACTGAAAAATTTACGCATAAAATTATATCCTCGTATATTAATTTGTAATTTAAATGAAGTAATCATATATATACATAATCATCGAAATTTATTTAAATAAAACTTGCATTATGATTCAAATTGTAGTACTAGTGACATATTAAATTTATCATATTTATCATATATTTAGAGGAAACGAATTATTGTGGCTAAAATATATAAATCTATCCACTATTATATAAAAGGAATTTTGTCCGTGCGTTTGGAAGTTCGTTCCCTATGGACTCTTAAACGACTGGGCTGATTTTCTTCTTTTTTTTCAATTTCACACAAATGTACGTTACGGGCTTGGTAGTGTTCTTAGATAGATTTTGTATTGGAATGTCTTCAATAAGTATCAATAATTGAACGATTCGATTAAAGAAGGAGCGGGCGATTTGGGACTTTTACAACCTAACATCACAAGAGCTTTTAAGTTTTTTTTATTACCGCACAAGTATAAAGACCGTGCATAGAAAATCAACAACCGCTTATTTTATATGACAAGGGCGTGACCAACACGAATGTTCTGATTTAGGGCGCAATTGTAACTTGATACTTGACGTTTAGAATTTAAACTTTAATTCTAGACATTATATGAAAATAATTTTATAAAATAAACGGTAGGTTCTTTAGAATTCAACGTAAACTGCAATATATTGTGAACTAGTGTGGAGAGGCCTGTGAAAATACCATCCCGGTGCACTGTGTTGGGTCTTCAAGTAGAGCAGGCAATTAATAACTTTGATTGAAAATTAATCGATTTCACTGATTTCGATTATAATAAAATATGGGAAGGTGAAACATTCCGTTGAGCCTCATTCAAACCCGAGCAACGTCGAGTCTCCATGCTGATATATAAATGCCGTATGATAAAAGCTGGACCATAATTCCAATGCAAAAAAAGAAAGATATCTTCATTCAAGTGACTGCAAATCACTCTTTTTTAACGATAAAAAAATGAATGCAGCATTTTGTATCCGTTCTTTTTTTTTTTTCTGTATTTCGGTTTTGACCTACCATGGAATACTTTCGATAACTTTCCTATGAACACATGTGACATTGCGTTCGAAATATACTTTAATTTTTTTCTGTTAGCAGAGAAATAAATAACCTGCTTGATTATTACTTCATCAGCAACAATACATTAGATATGTGATATGAAAGGCGCCATCTAACACAGACTAAAGATATTACTACTAAACTTATCTAGTACACACACACACACATACATATATATATATATATATATATATATATATATATATATATATATATATATATACCAGGTTAAAGGTATTCAAGAATTATAACTAATTAATTTAACAAGGTTATTATGGGTGCTCAATAAAATAAAAGCAAAATATATTTTTATGAATATAAAAAAAATTACATGATTACGACACTGGGCATGCTAATATCTCGGAAAAATGGTCGGTTAAAATCATAAGCCCTCGTCAGGCGACTTAATAAATAGTTGCTTTCTGCAGAAGCCAGTGACTCCCGACTGAGTACATAAGGAAATTGTATTCACTTTTAAAATAGAAACTGGGCTTTTAATATCAATGTCAGTGCAACAGTCCGTCGTCGGGAATATACCAGCGACTTCAGAAAGGACAACTAATTTACATATTCTTTTAAAACTAACTTTTATTAATTCAATGTTTGTTGTTTTTTTTATTGGATAATTAGTTTCATTTTACTATAATGCACAGTTCTAGTTGTGCATATTTTTTATATTGTGCATATTTTATAGCATTTGGAGCTGCATTTAGAGTAAATCCCTGTTGCGTCTACAAACTTGAAACTTTATATATGGGACATTCGAACCGGTGGAAAAAATGATTTCGTTTGTAGCTGGCAGAATAGCTGCTAAGAGATCAAAGTTGCAAACTTTGAAACTTGTCATGTGTAATCTTAATATGCTCGCTCTATGCATGCTAAAATATACATTTATAGTTTCAACTGCGTTAATTTGTCAAATTGTCAGATACATGTGTCGTTAGCTCAGATGCTAGGCAATACCACTAGAGAGCTAAAATGTTCTGATTTCTACTCTAGCTAATGACTACAAAGTAATATAAAAATATAAATTTTTGAAATCAGGACTATATATTAAGTGCAATATAATAAGTAATAGAGAATTGACTCTATAATCATAAATACGAAATTTGCATGAATTAAAATCTCACATTCAAGCGTATATATATATATATATATATATATATATATATATATATATATATATATATATATATCATGAGGCTATATATCATTTTATGTATCCATTTTCAGTAGTTTCTTTATATTAGAATATATGACAAGTTACACGGGTTATCCATATAACGTGATAATATTTTCTGTATCAATTTTTAGTTTAGCATTACGATTCCCTACGAGGATGAAACGTGAAAGATTCTATGGAGCTTAATTGCCATATATTTTCATAACTTACCATATATATATATATATATATATATATATATATATATATTATTACTATAATTATTTTTGAATACCTACAGACACAAGTGTTTCATCCGGTTGTGATTACTGCCGGTCGGTATCAAATTTCAACTCTGAATTAAAGCTTATTTTTAATTGAAAACAAAGAATATTTATGTTGATATTATATTTTGTAAAGCGTAGTTTTATAGTTTGGTCGATGGTCAAAATGAAACCGTTCTTGAAGTGACAGCTTCACGATTTTCGGAAATTGCGTCCATCGCGTTTTACCTTCATGTGTAAAATGAAAATAACGATATTCTGACTTATGATGTAATTTCTAGCGTGGAAAATAGTTTTTATTCAGTTAGTATAACGTTTCAGTGCAGTCTGTTCTTTCGTCAGATATGTAAAAGTCGAGAGAAGAGGGTGTTACATGTGAGACAACATTATTTAATTGGATAAGAAAGATACTGAAAGTCAAAAAAGAAATGCAAAAACGAAAGATGCAAGAACTAAAACAAAGACAAAATGGATCGAAAGATAAAATACGGAAATTGATTTGGTGACTTTTATCATGTGAGTGACAAAAGGAGGCAGATGAGCTTTTCCATTTTTAATGTCTTTTGGTGTGTTAACATCTTTGACTCTTTTGACTTTTACGAACTTCCAGAATAAGTAAATTGTTCCTAACTATTATATATACTGAAAAAGAACATAAGTCACTTGTGAGATTGCATTCTATTTGACAACGTAAGGATGAGGCAAAGTTTTATCTAGAACTTACTTTCTCATATTGAATGAAGTATTCTCGAAGTTATGAAAACATTGATAACTAAAAAAAATAATAATCTGTCCTTAGGAATATGCTACGTCTTGTAACTTCTTCCCAGTAATTACTGCCTTCCATAGTTGTTGTCTTACCACGTTTTGTCCAACTAATCTTCTGGCCTCCTTGGGTAGAATTGAAACCATTATCTTCAGAACCCGGGATTTTTGGAAAATCTACAACAGCGTAGTAAATAATGGACAGTCAACTATTCCCCCACTATCAAACAATCATGAGGTTGCTTGCACAGCAACTGACAAGGCTAATCTGCTTGCCAGTCGGTTTGCCTCAAACTCCACACTGAACTCGGTACACCACTCCCTGATTCTCCTCTACGAACAGACGCCACACTAGATGATTTGAAAATCTCCCCTTCTCAGGTACATGCTATTATAAAAAAGCTAGACACCTCAAAAGCATGTGGACCAGATCTCATCCCGGCTGTGCTATTAAAAAACTGCTCTGCCGAGGTTGCTCCAGATCTGTCCAAACTTTACAATAAATGCCTTAACGAATCTTGTTTTCCCGACTGCTGGAAAACCGCCTCTGTGGTACCAGTCTTCAAGAATTCTGGTGAAAGAACTGACCCACTAAATTATCGCCCCATTAGCCTCCTCCTGCTTTTCGCCAAAATATTTGAGTCCTTAGTTAATCAAGCCCTAGTCCAGCACCTAACAGCTGCTAAACTCCTGGCTGACAAACAATATGGATTCAGGTAAGCCCGTTCAACAGCAGATATCTTAACTGTAGTTTCTGAACGTGTATACCGTTCATTGGATAAAACAGGGGAGGGGAGAGCGGTGGCCCTTGATATATCTAAGGCTTTTGACAGGGTATGGCACGATGGTCTTTTAAGGAAAATTAGATCATATGGAATCACTGGAAGAATTCATAATGTAATGAAATCCTTTTTAAGTAATAGAAAAATCGAGGTTGTCCTCGACGGTCGTACATCCAAACAATATGACATAAATGCGGGAGCACCTCAGGGGTCTATCCTTGGACCTCTATTATTCCTGATATTCATAAATGACCTCCCTGATAAAATTGTTTCGGAGATGGGTATATTTGCCGATGACACCACTCTCTATAACAGATATGAGGGGAAAACAAATGAACACATATCCAAGGAAATGGCAGAAACACTAGAGGATGACCTCCAATCCGTAGTGGAATGGGGACAAAAATGGTTGGTCACATTCAATGCTGCTAAGACTAAGCTTGTTTCCTTCAATAACTACAAGAAACCTTCTCTACCACCAATAGCAATGGCCAAGAACACATTGCCTGAAAGTACTTCTTTTAAACTCCTCGGCCTAACGTTTACAGGGAATATGAACTGGAATAGATACATTGAGAGCATTGCCAAGGCTGCTGCAAGGAAGGTTGGCTCCCTCTATCGTGCTAGAAAACTACTTACGCCTGACAGTATCCTATTCCTCTATAAGGCAACCATTCGCACTAATTAAGTCCCTAATAGTACCCCCTGCTTCAAAGTGGCACTGTGCCTTGTTTGGGGTGAAAATTGAATAAAAAAAAATAAAAATAAAAACTGGAACCATAGGGACTCAACACCTCTATTCACTGCGCAACGGGTCCCGAATGGCCATCAGAATTGAATGTTATGGTCTTATCTGGTCTTTATTCGGCCGTTGTTTCTATTATATCATCATTAACTCTTCGATTCCTCTAACCAATGAATTCCCTCCCTTTGGTTAAGAAATATGTAGCTCACTTTCCCTCCCTTTCGGTAAGAAACATGTAGCTCACTTTCGATTTGTTTTTAGCTTGTAAAATTAGCTGCTAAGGAGATCAAAATGAAAAAAATAATCAGTAAATCGCTTAACTTCGGAGCATGTGTACATACACATTTACTTTAAAGTGCTTACGTTTTAACTTTATTTATCCATCCAGCGATAGATTAGATAGTAATGCCGGTGACTGAAGCATAAAATACCGACTACGGCTGGTGCACGGTTTTCGTTTCGATTCCAACTGATGGTGTCAGAGTCATTTTTTTTCACCTTTTCAAATCATAACTATATATATTGGGTCCAATATAATAATCAATAGATAATTTGCTCTATTATAATAAATACGAAACCTGCATGAATTAAAATATCGTATTTAAGTGTATTTTATGACCGGGCAATGCCGGGCGACCTGCTAGTATATATATATATATATATATATATATATATATATATATATATATATATGGAAAGATAAGTATATTTAGTGAAATCAACAATAGTCTTAATTAATAACCTCAGGAATGACATGGTGATCTTCCACTTTTTCATTATGTTTTTACTTTGATTTTGAGAGCCAATGCAACCAGTCGTTTGTCATAACCACATATGAATTGAATAAATGGAGACCCTTGGGTGATATAAAAAAAGAGCATTCTCATTTGCTCGAAAACAAATACAGTTTATCCAATTTTAAGAATGACCTCACTAATAATAACAGTAATGATACAGATAATACCTGCACTCCCAAAATAACCTTAATGGTTGACCAGCTCTGGATCTTTTTTTTATATAAGAAAGTGGGTGAGTTCTCTGGCAAAAGGTTTTTTTCTTTAATAAAAAGGTTTCTTTGAAAAGAAATTCTATAGATTTATACATTTTTCAGAACTTAGATTTATTGTTAGTTTTTTTGTGTTTTTTTTTTTTTGTTTTTAGTGTTCAGTGTCCCAAACCTACAATATTTATTTAGTTTAAGCATTGGATCTAGCATTGTATTGATTTTCATAACTTTATGCCTGTAAAAATTTTTTTTAAATCAAAGCGAATCGAGAAAAGTTGACAGAAATTTTAGGCTCACATTATCTGCCTTGTCTCTATCCAAGCAGATGTAAACATCATTAGTCATTGTGGTGTCTCTTGTATATGTACACGTGATGGTAATATGTTCTAAACCCCGAGGATAGAAATTGGAAGGGGAGGTACCTTTTACTTGATGCCGAATTTACTCTCAGCAGGTTGAGCTATTTTCCTCCAAATTTCCAGGTAATATTAAATTAACAGACGATCTACAGTCACATATCTGTTCTGATCAACTGAGATGACAACGTCAGTCTTTGCTGTTTTTAGCAGAAAAGTATTTCCGTTATAGCACATACAGCACCAAGTATTCTCAAATGGTCACTAATCTAGTGCTAACCAGGCTTAACGTTGCCCACATTGGGCGATCTGATGAGAAATTGTGTGCAATTGTAAGTACGTAGTGTTGTAGAGGAACATCCAATCATATTCCAGTTATCTCTTTTTCTCATCATATTTCTTAGTACTAGGATTTATACTTTACCCTTGAAGACATACACTTTAAGAGTTAGCCTCGGGGATTACGAGGGCATCTACAAACTTTTGCATGCAACAGACATTCTGGGTTTTTTTTTCATCTGTACTTGTTTATGTATGTCTTGTGTATTAAACAATTTGTGACCAAATAAGTGATGAAGAAAGCTTTCATAGAACGACATTGTTGCTATTTACCTACCTTCCTAGGAAAGCTGGATGTGTTGCACAGTTTAAACTTTATGTGGGTGCATAGTCATTATTTAACATCGTAAGAGTGTCCGTCATGGCCTTGTTGTGTTAACTAAGTGACCAGCTGGTATTTTTTCTAACTATTGCACGATGTTTGGTGGTGCAAGGTCAAAAAGTGAATATATCGAACTTACCCAGGGGTGCATTTTTGCTGGTACAAAAATTAAAAATATATACTTGTTTGCATATCCAACTATAGGGGTCCTTAAGATGAGAAAATGCCATCTAAGATCTGGCCAGACTATGCTTCATTTAAGAGCGTGCTTATGGTATGCACAGACACAAACATATAAATTAGATTGTATCATTGAAAAACGAGTCCCTCTTTAATGCTGTTAAAGATATCATGAAATATTAGAGCGTAATTGAATCAACATAGTTAGCGGCACTAGAGACAACACATATAGCTGAGAGAGAGAGAGAGGGAGAGAGAGAGAGAGAGAGAGAGAGAGAAAGGAAGCACAGTAACCCGTTCAGTTAATTATAAAATTACGATCAATTAAGAAAATTAGAAAAGGTTTTTTATACATAACTCAATCCGAAGAGATTTTATATGTATATGTACGTGCAGGGTTTACGTGTAAACAGGATAACTAATGAATATAAATTTTGGAATACAGTTTCTAGGTGTAAAGGGTTGTAATATAAGGCTATACTTATAGTTTTATGAGATGGGATAAAAAGGGGATAGAAGCATCATAAGAATTCAAATGCTTCCAATTTTGGTGAAAATTTTTACACTAGATATTAGACATTAATTAATGTATATTCTGAAAATTTGTTGTGTAACCAGGTTTTGGCCAATTAAGATTTTGGCCTTCTTTATAATATATTAAAGGGCACAATAGGGCACCATCTCCTATTTGAATTTTCCAATATTTTAAATTGGTATTGAATTTGATCCATTGTCATAAGACATCATTTAAGGAGGATTGATTAATTTTTACTTCTTATTAAGTCACCTTAAATTGAAAACATTTCCTAGAATCAAAACCATGTAATGGATTCTAGACAAAGGGTAAATTATACTTATTCCTATTTTTTTTCTTCATAAGCTACAATAAGTCATACGAAACTATTCTTTTGGAGAAATTAATTTGACCTATACTATGAGGGGTATTTCTCTAGTTCAAAATATTAATCTCCATAATAAAAGCAATCATATGGAAATTTAATTTTTATGAGCAAAGGAGTTAACAAATAACTATTAATAAAGAAGGAACTAAAGAATTGGCTTTATTTTGCACACACACACACACACACACACATATATATATATTATATATATATATATTATATATATATATATATATTATATATATATATCATATAAAATATATATTATATATATTAAATATATATATCATATATTAAATATATATATTATATGTATTAAATATATATATTATATATATATTATATATATTAAATATATATATTATATATATATTATATATATTAAATATATATATTATATATATTAAATATATATATTATATATATATTATATATATTAAATATATATATTATATATATTAAATATATATATTATATATATTAAATATATTAAAAATATATATATTATATATATTAAATATATTAAATATATATATTAAATCTATATATTAAATATATATATTATATATATTAAATATATATATTATATATATTTAATATATATATTAAATATATATATTAAATATATTAAATATATATATTAAATATATTAAATATATATATTATATATATATATATATTATATATTAAATATATTAAATATATATATTATATATATATCATATATATTAAATATATATATTATATATATTAAATATATATATATTATATATATTAAATATATATATATTATATATATTAAATATATATATATATTATATATATTAAATATATATATATTATATATATTAAATATATATATATATTATATATATTAAATATATATATATTATATATATTATATATGTATATTATATATATTATATATGTATATTATATATATTAAATATATATATATTATATATATTAAATATATTAAATATATATATTATATATATTAAATATATATATATATTATATATATTAAATATATATATTATATATATTAAATATATATATTATATATATTAAATATATATATATATTATATATATATATATATTATATATATTAAATACATATATATTATATATATTAAATATATATATATATTATATATATTAAATATATATATATATTATATATATTAAATATATATATATTATATATATTAAATATATATATATATTATATATATTAAATATATATATATATATTATATATATTAAATATATATATATATATATTATATATATTAAATATATATATATATTGTATATATTAAATATATATATATTATATATATTAAATATATGTATATTATATATATTAAATATATGTATATTATATATATTAAATATATGTATATTAAATATATATATATTTTATATATATAGTATATATATTAAATATATATATATATATATATATATATATATATATATATATATATATATATTCTGGATAACGCTGAAGGTGAGAACAATTGTCCGAATAACTAAAATTTGAATACAAATACATATTCCTTTACTAGCAAATGTCCCCGGTGTTTCCCGGTATGAAAGATCCGTTGAATATATAGCTTGAGAATTGTTCACACACATTCTCACTTTTATAGATTTTTATTGAAACTGACCGAAAGGAGAAAGAGATATAGTAGTTATTTCCAGTTTTAAAAGAAATGACTTGTGTGCCCTCCGCTAGAGTTGAAACAAACACATTTAGACTTCAAGCCGCGTTGGGTACCGTTTGAGTTAACCCAACAGATAATGTCTTAAATTAAACCACTTTCAACTATAGGTGGCTTACGCATGCGAACACAAATAGAAATGTTGGCAAGTTAAAATGGACATTTTGTATTTTAACTTGCCGTCTTGTTTATGCACTATTCCTCCGTCTAAATAAAGATCTTACTCGTTATAAATCGTTCTTAGTGTATGATTACTATGTTCTGTTAATTTCAGTGTTATGGGAGTTTACGAGTCTAACAGTTAAACATTCACACACAGAAAGAAACATATATATCTACTGTTTTATTTATATAGATTAGTTTTTAGTTTTATCTTTTCTTTTTGTTTTGTATTTTTTTTTACTTATTTAGAGGAGGAACTTTTTCTCTTAATTAGTTTCGTTTCAACGATTTCAAGTATCAGATAAGAATAAAATTACAGTAATAAAACTCGAAATCATGATCCTGATCCAGTTATTACAGAAATGGTTACTGTTCCAAGAACGTCTACCAGAAATTTTCCAAGAAGAAAGAATACTCGATTGGGAATGGAAGAGTTAATCTTAGATTCCTTTACACCTAAGCATTATTTGCAGTAGAGTAAAATCAAAGCTATTAAATGTCTATTAAATCTTATTTTCGTTGCAGCAGAATGATTAAATAACAATATAATTTCTACAGCGAAACATAATTTGTCCACACAGGAAATTGTTGCTTGTTAAAATTGTTTTATGGTCAAGACAATAAAAAACTTCTTTCAGAGTAAAATAATTTTTCAACCATTTTATAAGTTCTCTTACCATAAAATAGCTGATATAATTGTTGCATTCATTGTTTTGTTGCAATACAAATTAATTCACAGCAGATCATAAAACATTTTAAATTAAAATTAAAATTTTCTATTGTTCTACTTCCGGTTCTTCAAGAGAAAACTTTTAACAAAGAAACAAGAATTTTTTTTAAGTTCCATGCAAGACTGTTGTGAGCTTTTTTTTTTCAGCCCAAGTTTAGTAAGAACATATATTTTTACCCCCCTCCAAGAGAAGTGTCTAGTGTTTTGTAGGTCACCATCAAATAAAATATGTCTGTTATCAAATGTGAATCAATAAATGATAAACAGTAAAATTAACACACTACCAGATCAGGCTACCTGAAGATACGTGTTTCCTGACTTTCTTCTGGTCCTGGATATGACCTAAAACTATATCCGATGGTGAGGTCCCACCTTGTGGGCCTTGGGGTGTGTGGAGCCACCCTTTAATTGCCATTGCTCCCAGGTCCACTCTCACCCGGAGTGGTAGTACCTGTTAGGGTCCCAACTATGAGTTAAGTAGAATCCGACTTTAAAAAAATATACTCCATTAAAAATCGTTCCTCAAAATAACTAGATTCGGCATTAAATAACCTGAAAACGGTTGATATGCCGTAAAACAAAAACAGCCAACCAATCCTGACTTTCTTGGCTCTTTGGAAAACTTAATCTGGTTCTACAATATCAAAAGCAAAAACAACAAATTTTCCTCAACAAAAAAACTATATAAGATATTTGAAGATATAAACAGTTGAAGCATAAAAACTTTAAGAAATCACCGGATTCGGCATTAAAAATGCTAAAAATGGTTGATATGCCGTAAAACAAAACAAACAAACCAAACTCCATTAATAAATATTTGAAGATATAAAATACTTGAAGCAGAAAACTTTTTCTAAAATTACTGGCTTCAACATTAAATAACCTGAAAAATGTTAATATACTGTCAAAAAACAAAGGAACAAAAAAAAAATAAGTAAACCAAACAGTTAAATCGCGCCTCATGTCTTCACCGTTCAACCATAGCGGACCTCCAATATTGAGCACACTTAATCCAATACCATCTTCCCTCGCCCCGAAATAGCTATCTCCTAGTATGAGTGCATTCCCATTCTGGAATCACAGTTGGTATCATACAAATAAAAGAACTAAATTTCAAATTTAAAGAAAGACTATTTTATTAGGCTGATGACGATGCCGTTCTTTTTGCTAGTTGCGGGGAGAAGAAATATCCAAACATTTACAGTATTTGTTTATTATAGATTTAAGTTATTTCTTTTTGCATCTAGTTGCTTTAAGCTTCCAAATCAGAATCTCTGTTATTTGTGACTGCTCTCTCAGGTGATGTCATTTCCTTTAATTCGTGATCTCACATAGAGAATGGACCCCAAATGATAACTACCTAACCCCATTTCTCATGCGAATTAAATCATCAATTAACTAATAGCAGACGTGCACTTAGTATTTAACAGAATAAACACATTACCATGGGATTGCTTACCTACAGCTTAAGATCTTATGCATTTAAAGCATTTTATGTTTTATTCCTAGTCCTGAATTGTCACAGCTAATTTAATATTAGCACACCGGATTAGCTGGATAAACATAATACATTATATGCTATTAGAATTTAATAGCTATAGAAACGTCACATTCTCATGAATAGATTTAAAATCCCTACAGTAAAAAATGTTGCAGCCATGATATCTTCCTCTGTTTATCTGTGGCAATTCTTCCTGGAGCTTTGAGAAGAGTACAAAAATAATTGTTCTATCTATATAGCATGATGTTATCGCCTTACCATCTATTATTTTTTAAGATGGAATCGCCTGATCATCGGAAATGCAAAACATTTTTTTATATTTCATCTGATGTCACTTTTGTGTTGATCATGAAATTTGATTAAAAATACAAAATCTTGATTTTCTGATTAAGATCAAGGTGTAATTTCTGTTCTGTCCAAGGATGGTACTCTAATATTATGGGTCTGCGTTTGCACCAGACATCCATAGAATAGGAATATGTCAGATTCCTACAAGAGATTAAGAGAGATCTCCATAAGCATATATATACATATATATACATATATATATATATATATATATATATATATATATATATATATATATATATATATATATATGTTGAAACTACATTAACCACAGAACTTAGCTAACTATACTTTAATTTGTACAAAGGTGGTACAATAAGATCGTGGGATGTCCGTTTGCAGAGGACGTCAGAAAATAGAAATATTATTAAGCACTGCAGCAATATACAACAGATGGATGGTAAAACTGTGGAATTTCCATGGATCCTGTTAGTTTTTATTATTTGGTTAAAGCAAATATAATTAACGTTTGTTTTCCTAGGCTACTTTTCAATATATTTTTATCACAAAAGTGCATACTATGACATTTCATGGTTTTGGGATTGAGTTATGTTTTTAAAAAACTCCATCTTAGTTGTTCGCATTAGGTGTGATTTACAATTAATTAACCAAGTCGCCAACTTTTATGCTTATGTATCTTATACTCACCATCTCACACTTCACCTCCCACTCCTATGTTTATATCTATCTCTTTCCCTCTGTGTCTATTAACAAAGTTTAAAAATATTACTCCAGAAGAGTAACAATGTCTAATCTACTATACTCAGGGAATATTATCACAAGTAGTAATACTATTAGACTTTAATTACCTGTTAAAAACGGGCAAATATTAGAGATTGTTGACTTAAAATGAGTGCTTTATGCCCATTTGTTAGAAAAAAAGATGGTATTGTGGCCACTAATCCCTATTAATGCGTAACTGTGGATCACAAGGATATCATAAGACTGAGTAAGTTGCCCCTTATCATGACAAAGACCCATACAAGAGTTTAGTCAAATATCCTGTAGTCGCCGAGAAAATATAGAACGGGCAGACAGACAGACAAACTATAAAGAATTTTCATATAGAGTTAACCGGATATAGCGATAAGAAAGTGACTAATTTTCTTTTTGTTTTCTTTTTCTTTGATTTTTTTTCTTTTTCTTTGTTTTTTTATCTGGCTTTATAAACTTTTTTTTTTCCTATTCCAACAATGTAACACGAGTTTTCCAGGTGACTTAACGGGTCACTTTTTTTTCCTAATTAGTACAGAAATTTCATTGACTCAGTTCTCACATAAAAAGTTTAATAAACTCTTCTGCAGACTTGTTTCTTTTATAATCTTTCTGATTCTATTCTTTATTTAATGTGCTGATTTCTCATTATCTTCACAAGATTTTGTCAAATAATTAGACGATGAACCTCTGAAAAATTGCATGAAATTAATCACAAAAAATGAAAAGGCATTTTGTCTTTAATTTCGTTTATTTATTTATTGATACTTCCATCAAAAACGATGCCAAAAGCAATGAGATTGCAATATACGGACATCCTATGTTAGAACTCATCTAGTAGTAGTAGTACTACTAGTAGTAGTAGTAGTAGTAGTAGTACCACTACCACCACAATGCAACATAGCCTGTAAGGAAGACAGAATCAGACAAGTAAACACTTTTAAATATCTTGGTTGTACAATCACTCCAGATGGCAAGTGTGACACAGAAATCAAGAGGAAGATGTGACAATCCAAGAAAACTTAACAGCATGAAATGCAATTTTTTTTTTTTTTTTACAAAACAGCAAGATAAGCCTTAAGACAAAGATACATGTTATGAGAGCCTACGTATGGTCCATTTTTCTATTCGGATGTGAATGCTGGACTCTAACCAAGAACAGCAACTAGGAACAGTGGAGATGTGGGTCATCCGGAGATTCATGAAAATCTCATGGACAAAAAGAAAAACCAATGCAAAAGTAATGGACATGGCTGGATACAAGAGATTCCTTCTCAATACCATGAGAAAAAGCCAGCTCGAAGTTTTCAGCGATATGACCAGGGCTGACGGACCAGAGAAACTTATGGAGTGGCAAAATATACAGAAGTAAAAGCAGAGAAAGACAACGCACAAAATTTACAGACAGTTTAAACAAATTTGCAACGAATTAAGAGGGCACCAACAATGAGCTCATGGGAAAGACCGAGAACGGGGTAAAAAAGGAGAGTCATGATAGTCGATGCCTCCCGAATAAGACCGGACCCTTGAAGAAGTTGTAGTATTATAACATACAATTGATTGGCTTTTGTTACTGTAAACTCTTCCCTTTATATTTTAATCACGCAAAATACATGTTAATATATTCTTCATTTTTGGAATAGAAAATTTATTTTATTTTGTTTTTAATTATTTTTCAATGAACTAACCAAGTGAGACGTCTCGTACTAATTTACTATCGAACCATTTTCACCCGCTCTCAATGCTTACCCTGCTTTACTTTTCACACTTATTGGCAACTTTCTCTTTTGTCAAACACAAACACACACACAAACGCGCGTGCACACACGCACACACGCGCGTGCGCACACACACACACACTCTCTCTCTCTGTCGCTCGCTCGCTCTCTCTCTCTCTCTCTGTCGCTCTCAAGTCAAATAGAATAAAAATATTGAATATTCCATTATGAACATTGAGAATATCACCACAGATAATAATACTATTTACACTATTTAAATGTTAACTCAATACACGGCAGTGATAATCAGATGAAACGGATGGAAATAAGAAAGAAATAAAACTAACAAGAAATGCAAGCGTAAATGAAATCTAGATTTATTCATGATTTGCATTTTTCAAACATTGTTCTTAGTTCGAATTTTATTCTTACAATGTTTCAGTTATCGTATACCTTGAAATATATCTTGTCCAACACGAAAATCTACACGGAATTTTGAATGAAACCTTTAATCGTATCCATGTAGGGTAGCATTCTCTCGTTCTGTCAACCATGACCGGGTAGAAGTCTTAAGTAATTCGCAATTGTATTTGGAGTGTTGCAGCACTGAAGATTGTATCTTCAAGCTTGCAACCCGAGGCGTAGCGGATAAAGTACTTGGGAACATTTTTCTGTGTTACATTCTTCTAGAGCAATACTCCAAATACAACTGTGAATTACTTAGGAAATCTACCTGTTCATGGCTGTCGGAACAAGAAGATGGTATCCTCATGCATTAAACAAAGGCTTCTGTTTCGAAATTCCATGTTGATCTCAGTTTAACAAGATAAACGTGAAAGTGTACATCAAAACATTAATATTTTACTCAAGATTAGAATTTAAAAAACAGT
>NC_136503.1:54074754-54214754 GCF_053919585.1 Euprymna scolopes | reverse complement strand
GTATTTACATTGACGGGGCACAAGTGCAACAATAGATGTGTTCTATATATATACGGGATGAGTCACAGAAAACGGATCTTTTTAAGGAAAACAAAACTTTGCGAGTATTTCAACAATTTTATAATGTGCATAAAGCATTTACTAAACCATGCCATTATGGTATGTTTAGAAGCAGAAAATTATGTCTGACAAATGAGCAAGGAGCGTTCGAAAAACATCCGTTTTCCGTGACTTACCATATATATAAAAGGGTGTCGCTGCTTAGCACATCTCGAAGGTTACTCAAGAATAATTTTTTATGAGTGTCAGGGGATTATGAGACAACAGTGTAATGATCTGTAGTAATGGAAATTGTAGAATTTGATTATTTAATACTACGGCTCAACAAGAACTTGTTTACATTGGACTTGACAACGACAGTGTTGTAGTCAACTGGAAAGCAGTCCTGCGATACAGAGTTCCAGAGGCATGCAATTTTAGGAAAATAAACTTTTTCCATGGACTTTACGATAACGAATAGGGGAAATTGTTGACAGTGATAACTAGACGAGTAGCGTGAATGTTTTGCAAGGGGGGGACGTTGATGGAAGTTCGATCGAGCACTTGCTATGAAAATAACGATGAAGAACAGATCTACTCACAAGGTTACTTATGTAAGAAAGAGGTTGTACTGAAGAGAAAAAGTCATCGCCTACTAGTTTTGGAAGACATGAAAGGGGCGCTCTAGTGTGCATATAACAGTTCTTTCTCTACACATGCGTCCTTTTTTTAATCGAATCGGTCCTGTCACAAGTCTGGCACGAGAAACTTAGTGATTGGCGCAGAAATAAGGGATAAAATATAAAGAGGCAGCTTTGGAAAGGATAAAATATAAAGAGGCAGCTTCGGAAAGAGCGGTTCTTCAACAAAAATATAAAGACGGAGCAATGCAAAATGTGAGTCTTGTTAGATTAAGAATAGTAGACCAAGATTTAAAATTAAGAGTGAGTCTTGTTAGATTAAGAATCGTAGTCACAAATGCTGATGTCGAGACTCTCAGACAAATTTTGTTCAGCTGTAATTTAGAGCTAAGTCGGTACACGTAAAGGCATAACTTAGTCCTGAAAGTAAGAAAAACAGCTATTACATCAGAAAGTAGAGAATTTTAATAGAATAAAACTACTAAACTGAAAGATTAAAAGAACAAACTTTCATAGATGTGAAACATGTTTGAAGAGTCATCAAATGATACAGCTAATCAACGAAAGATAGCAAGAAAAATGGAATATTACGTTCCTGAATTTTTGAAATGAGGATGGGTTATTTATATCATTTTTAATCTTCTGACTAATGTTCTCATCTTGAGTGTCATTTTCACAATTCCATCTAAATTCCCGAGTTCGACAGAAACATTTCAGAGTTCAAGAAGATACACATGAAGAAGGTCGGAGGTTACATGGACTGAACCATTGTGAAAATGACGCTGAAGTAGTCCGAAGATTTCAAATAATACAAATCTTCGGACTACTATTCCCATCTTCAGTGCCATTTTCGTAATGATTCAGTCGATGTAACCTCCGAACTTCTTCATATGTATCTTCTTGAACACTGGAATGTTTCTGTCGAACTTGGGAATTTGGATGGAATTGTGAAAATGACACTTAAATAATACAAATAGTGGTAGATCTCTAGAATACTTTAATATTTCCACTGGTTATTCCACAGCTGAAATCAGATCTTGTAGGGTGGAGTGAGGAAAAGAAGGTTGGAATTATGTTGGAGCTGACTGTAACCTGGGATGATAATTTTGCAATTTCAGAAGATAGAAAAATAAGAGATAAGAGATATGGTAATCGAATGCCAGGAAAAAGGATGGAATCATTTACCTACTGTATCCGTTATGCCACAAGGACTCGTAACGGATATAAGTACTAAGTACTAATCAATTAACTGACTGTCTTCTAGAGATTAAAGGTTCAATTCTCAATGCGGGCGATACTAAGAATACAATTGCAAATTACTTATGACTGACGGAATGAGAAAATGATACGCCTATGGATTAAAGAAAATAAGTTCCGTGCAAATTCCAGAATTCAGCAGAAAGATCCCCAAGATAAAATTAAAGAAAGTTGGAGGTTACTTCAGCCGAAACATTCGGGAGAACAACACTAAAGATGAGAACAGTAGTCCGCATAACCCAAAAATGCAAAAGGGAGCTGAAAATAATGTCATACAACGGATTCAACAGACTTTACTTTATTGTGAAGCTATATTTGATATTTTAGCTCCTCACGTTTCAAAAAAAAAGCTCACTATTATCAGAATATTAAAGGCCAAGCATTTGATTTTAACATTTACCACATAAGTATAATGGCTTTATTATTCCATAGACAAATGAATTATCAGCAGATCTGCTTTTTTGTTTCAATTCTTGTTTCTTTCCTTTTAAAATGAAGTGTCAATTGCACAATGATCCCTCCTTGATTAATCAAGAACAGCCTCGCACAAGTTCTGCCATTTAAGCCTACGGAGGTGCTTAATTAAATTCCCGGGAATTAACTTAATTAAAACGCAAGTATGATTGATAAAAATGAATAATTAAACTAATTAATTGGTAAGATAAAGCGTTGATCGCATAAGAAAAGCCAAGAGACAGAAGTTATGTTTTCGCTTCTCTACTTTCTCCTTTCCTCTCTATCTCACTCTTCCCCTATCTCTCATGAATATAGATCAAATCTTGCCTGCCCCAAATGCAAATGCTAATTGCTATAAAAGCGATCGCTCTCCCTCTCTCACTGCCTAGCCAGCTCCTTATCTGAATAGACCTACCAATAACAATGCCACAATTTTGAATCAATATGTTATGAATGGGTATATCTCTGGTAATGTATCTTTCTTAGAGATCGATTCTGCTTCATGAGATATCTATAATGCACATACCAGACTAGCATTAGGCTGAGAACAAATTTCAATATAAGGCTCTTTAGAAAATAATAAATTCAGCCTTAACAATATGAAAAAGAAACTAAATAAAAATTGGTATCCTTAAGATTACAATCAGTTTACAATTACTTTGTTTAGGCTGCACTTGCTTGGGGTAGTCCTTTTTTGTGTATGAGGCCACTCGAGGATAAATGCTGTAGCCTTAAAGAGACAAAAAGAAATAAGGCAACAAGGAGATAGTTTACAAAAGCTTGCATTTACAGAAAATGGAGAAGTAACAATCATAGCAAAACTCTGCATACATAGTCGGGAAGAGTCCATGTAATGACGCAGTAGCATAAATAATCACAACAATAGACTTAATGGGATGCGTTGTCAGTTTAGTGATAAAGAATATCATGGGATGACTGGAAATGATTCATGAACACATTTGATTACTCATGGTGACTGGCTATGACAAGTACTTACTGATTGGATTTGAAAAACGGTCATGTTATAGACTACAAGAAAGCAGTCCTGTGTTAATGTGCTCAACTGATGGCTTTAATAAATTAAAGAGAAGATCCTAAAATAATGCAGGCAAGTTTCTCTTTATTTTGAGATTATTTAACCCTATACAGGAAAATTTAAGTTACAACCATATTTGTTAACTGTAAACACCGGTCTATTTCCATCAAAGAAAAAAGTGAATTGTCGTTTGGGTTTCTAATGATTTGGGCATATGGTATATGTGCGTTCTAGAGACAAGCTTAGTTTTTATAAGCTCAATGGAAGATGAATTCTGCACAGTGCAGTATAGGGAGGTGTGTACAAAAGAGTAAACTTCGATAGTATGGCCATGTTGAAAGAATAGATGAGGGTTCTTGGATTAGTAGATAGCTTAGACTGCCTTATCCAGTGTGTGGAATATATATATATATATATATATATATATATATATATATATATATATATATATATATATATTGAGAGATTATATTTAGGATATCTGCAGTAGAACCGTCTCGCCTAAATCCATATTGTTGGTCAGAAAGAAGTTTCGTATCTATGAGGTAGTGGACATGCTTGATTGATTAAGGGCTTAAAGATTTGGACGAAGAGAGAGAGAGAGAGAGAGAGAAACAGAAAGACAGAGAGGAGGCAAATGGGGCAATAATTAAGTCGGTCAGTTCTTTCGACAGAATTCTTGAAAACTGGTACCGCAGAAGTAATTTTCAAGCGGTCAGGAAAGCAAGATTCGGTAAGACATTTGTTGAAGAATGTAGAAAGAACTCGGGAAACCTCAGCAGAGCATTTTTTTTTTAATAGTATAGCAAGGATGAGAACAGGCTCACACACCTTCGAAATGTGTAAGCTTTTTATGATGTTATGAACATGGAAAATAGCGATTTTCAGATCATTGACTGTGGCTTCTGTCCGCCAAAGAAAATGTGGGAAAGCGAACTAAGTATTACAATATCTCTTGGAAGCACAATCAGAGATTAATAAAAATTAGCATTTTATGCAAAAACGAGCACGAATTTCACCATATTAAATCATCAGTTTCGCATAAAGCACGGATTCTGGGTCAACTATAACTGTTGACTGTTTATAACAGGCTAAAACCTCTAGTCTGTTATAATTATCACATTTGGCCTATTCAATCTCTGTTTCATTTGAGTGTTCTTGATAAAGTGCAGACAAGTATCTTTAATTTGATTGGTTCTCGCCCCTTTCTTTTCTGCACCATTCTCTCTCTCTCTCGCAGAGACGTGATGTTGCTAATCTCAGCCTTTTCGATAAATAGTATTATGGCATGTGTTCAAAATTGTTTAATCTATCCCCTGCTTCCTTTATTCCAGCTCGTTTCATTTTCAAGTCTAGTGGTCTTCATCCATTTGCTATTGTGATATTTTATTGTAATACACTTTTCTATTCCTGTAGCTTCTCTCCAAGAACTGCTGACGTGTGAAACTATGTCCCTGTTGACTGTTTTCCTTTTATCTATTGCGTTGATCTTTTCAATATCTTTGTAATGAATACCTTTCGTTCTTGTTAGAACCTTATGTCAGGCGGCTTTATGCCTTGTTTCAACCGATTTTCATAAAAAAGAAAAGTTACACAGTGGGTCTTACGAGCAACATTCCAAATGTAATGCCTCCTATTCTTTATTTTACCAGAATGGATCAAAGGGTATTGCAAACTGCATTGTTATGATGACTAAACTTATGCATTCATAACCTGAAGGTTTCATCTCTCTATTGCAGATATTGACCGTGTGAGACTCTAAGAAATTAACTCCCGTCTTAAACGTGTGTACGAACCAGAAATGCATAATTGTTTTTTATGGTATCTGTATCCATTGCTCTTCACCGTTTTAATCTTTTGGGTTTAAAAAATAGGAGGTCTTACTTCGGAAACGATACTCGTATTTGTTATGTGTAACATATAAACATATCAAACTTCTCTCACAGGACAATTTTTTTCTGTTTTTGACTTCTATATCAGAAAAAAGGTTCACACGAACACTACAAGAAACTATTTTGTCGTCGATTTTTTATTGAACCGAAGGCGGGATGTTTTCTCAATTAGTATCTCTGGATCTTAATATAGACCTACAAGGGAGGTAATAAATGTATCGACAACGCAACAGTTCATGTATCCTCTTCTGTGTAAATTTCTATCATTCCATTTTTACATGGTAATTGAAGCACTATTGTTTTACTTTTTTGCCAAATAAATTGAATAATTGAATCGGTTTGTATTCTTATTCATCGGACTACTGTTCTTATCTTGAGTGTGATTTTCACAACATTTCGGTCGATATAACCTCCGAGCTTCTTTAGGTGTATCTTCTCAAACTCTGTTTTTGTCGAAGTCGGGAATTTGGACAGAATTTCGAGCGGAACCCTTTATTTACTTCACGGGGGTAGCGTGCTCTTGTTCCGTCAGCCATGACTGGATAGAGGTCCTAAGTAATTCGCAATTTTTTTTTCCGCAATGACCCGTGGCGCAGTGGAAAATATCAATTGTAAAAGTAATATTCTCCTGAAGGTTAAAGATTCAATCCTCAGTGTGGGCGACCAAAAAAATACATCTGCGAATTACTTAGAACCTCTATCCTGTCATGGCTGACGGAACAAGAGCACGCTACCCCCGTGAAGTAAATAAAGGGTTGCACTCTAAATTCTGTCCAAATTCCCGACTTCAACAAAAAACATTCCCGAGTTTGACAAGATACACCTGAAGAAGCTCGGAGGTTATATCGACCGAAACGTTGTGAAACTCACACTCAAGACGAGAACAGTAGTCCGATGAATAATAATACAAATACTTAATCCTTATCTCAAAAATTCAGAAACGTCAATTGAATCGGTTATCGAAGAAAATTCACATCGTGTCCAGTAAAAAGACCGCAGTCGGAAGGGTTGCTTGGCCTGTTATATGTATGACCTTGTTACAATAACATTTATGTTGTTAACATGAACAACGCTAAAAAATTTGAACCACAAGCAAACTGGCTGAATAGATAGAATCAAAACCAAAACGATAATTGATATCATTGAAGTATCACAAATCAAATATTATTTTTATTATCGTCATTTTGATTTGCTATTTTTTTTTTTTTTTTATAATTCATTTAATTTTTATTGATTTTTGCTCCAGTTTCAGCTCCGATGATCAATATTCACAGAAAATAAAACGGCTATTGTTGAATTTGGATTTCTTTGATGCAGTTTTGTCAGGTATTAATAACTGACTTAAACATTCGCTTCTTTATATGAGGCTTGCAAAACAACAAGATAAAAGAAACATGAAGTAGATATTAATCATAAATATGAATCTTATAAGGACTACTTGAAAACCATGTTGTTTATTAAAAACTAGCAGGGAGAACCGAAGTTGCCCGAGATTGAATGATAATCAACGAATGCTTCACACTCCCATATTTTTATTGTAATCGAAATCTATTCCTTCTATACAATATTTGATAACTAAGATATGTATTAAAAACTAGCAGAGAGAACCAACGTTGCCCGGGATTAAATCATAATCAACAGATATCTCATGCTCCCTTGTTTTCATTGTCAACGATATCGGTGGAATCGGCCATGTTTTTTCTTCAAGAAAATCGATTGCCTGCTCTAGTCGGGGAACCATGCAGCAAGAGGAAGCTCCACATGCCTCATTGCAGTGATTTAGTCTACAATGCATTATAGTTTACATTGCACTGTAGAGAACCTACTGTTCATTTTATAAAATTATTTTTATATATAATGGCTTTAATTGAAGTTTAAAACGCAAAATCAAGTATCATATTTCAATTATGCTTTAAACAGAAACTTTTATTTCGAACACGCCCCTGTCACACCAAAGGACCTACTGATGATTATATATGTCAGGCCTTTCGGCTTATATAGTAATAAAACTTCTCAAAAGGACTTGTGATGTTAGATTCTGGTGTAAAATCGCCTGTTCCTTCTTTCATTGGATTATTTTGGTTATCTAAGAACACTGCCAGGCCCATAAAGAACCTTCGTGTGAAATTTCATAAAAATCGGCCCAGCCGTTATCGAGTTCATAGGGAGCGAACTCGCATACACAAAGCTCCTTTGATATAATAATAACTCTAACGTTTTGGGATTTTTCAAGCTGAACCGAAAATAAAACAAAGCCGTTATAAATGAAACCAGTTTTATGTACTGCTGTCGTATTTGGGTCGGTTTTGTAATTAAATATGAAATACAAAGTTTATTTCAAGGGGACATAGATTCGTCGGCTTTACTTCCTAACTTTTTTATTTTCTCTTTTGCACTTTTTATTTACTTTGTTTTATTCCTGTCTTTAATTGGATTTGTCGAAAGGGAGAAATAAGGACACGTGGAGAAATAAAGAAAAGTGGTTGGATGGATGTTTACAGTCTGGTGAAATCAGGAGAAATATTCCATTATCTTTTTATTGTTTATTATTCTCATATTAATAGTTGTAGTATTTCTTGTATTTACATGCCAGAGTACCATCAGTCGTTTATGTAAAGTGCCGATGCCATCCAAGCTTCATATTTTATCCAGCAGAAAAACAAATCAGCTTCTTGAAAATCAGAAACCAATCCCGACTCGCCCAAGTCTGATAAAAAAACCCATAAATAATGGAGTAATGAGAATTATCTATCATGGCATCGCAGTTAGGAGGCATTTATGTAGTTAAATTCTCTTAATGCTTCTAATGCTGTTTTTTCGAATTATCCAACACAGTGAAACCCGCACAAAGTGTAATGTATGAAGGATATGTATATACGTGTGTGTGTGTGTGTGTGTGAGCAGAGCCTGAAATCAGAATTTGGTAGCGCCTGTGTTCACGCTCATGGCCCAAATCTAACTGATCAGAACACAAATAATATCCAAGGGGTAATCACCAGGGAACATTGATTTCTGTGCCTTCATTAATATTTACATACACTCTATCCCTGATATTGAACATTTTTACGTGGACGAAAATAATGATAAAAATGATAATATGCCAATAACAGCCGAGAAATGCAGAGCCTATTTATAGTGACTGACGGTGATTGACCTGACAGATTCAGAGTTCAAATTATTTTGCTTTTTAAACGATGCTGAATCCACAGAGGATTCACTTTCTTTTATGGAAGAATCTTGTTTTATATTTAAGTGAAATATTTCTATTAAAAGGTTCCACCCATCAAAAAACGTGTATATATATATATATATATATATATATATATATATATATATATATATATTTACCAGTGGTGAAAAAACCGGACTATAGTGCTCAATGTGTAGCTAGAGCAGTATATAAGAAATTTATTACTGTGAGTCCAGAATGAGTTTACATATTGTTTCAACTAGAGGAAGATCCTCAAAGAGAGGAAATATCCAACTAGCATCGTCAGAATTCATGAGTCCATCTATGAATTCTGACGATGCTAGTTGGATATTTCCTCTCTTTGAGGATCTTCCTTTAGTTGAAACAATATGCAAACTCATTCTGGACTCACAGTAATAAATTTCTTATATATATATATATATATATATATATATATATACTAGCATGGCTACTCAGCTTTACCTGGAGTAAAAGTGTAACATTTTTTTCTTTGCAGAAATAATTCTCTTTCTCTCTATATATATAAACAAAAACGACTTAAGTGTGAGGAAAATAACTCTTTAAAGAAAATCAGAGTTATTTCCTTTTAGTTTGTCGCTGAAAATGAACTACATGATAACATGTGCATGTACGCCTTGATAGTGTTAAATGATATAAATGACAATTTAACAACCAAATAAATCATTTTTTAATTATTTTAGATATTATACATCTGGGGTTATGCTGATTTAAAATAAATAAATATGCAGTGTCTGTTGTGTATTTTACAAGTGTTAGCTGGGCCTACAAATAAACATTTTCCATTTATCTAATAGTATATATATAAGCATGGGTGCCCGGTGTTGCCCGGATGTTTTGAGGTGTATGCTGAACAAAACAAAAAAAACGGTCAATTTTTTTTAATTTGACCCCTATTATGACCCTTTAAAATTTATTGTTTAGGGCTCAAATGAAGTTGCTAAGTTAGATCTATGTCGAAAGAATCTGTATCTAAAATTTCACGGGTTTAGATCCAAAATTGTAGGAGGAGTTTGGTAGAGTTATCAAAGGTCAAATCGTTGAATTTTGACTCCTTAATCGCCAAATTTCTGTCCGAAAACCAATCACATCGATTTTCCCACATCTCAGTACCCTGTATATCAAATTTCGAGTCTGTAGACTGAAAATTGACAGAGTTATTGCAGAGGGAAATGTACACACAGACACACACACAGAGACACTTTCACTTATATATACACGAGCTGTCTTTAATAACTTTTGAAATTCTTTGTATGTGCACTTTTATTGATAGTACATGCATGAAACCCTAGTCCACTTTGAAGAAATGTCCTCCGACTGCAATGCAATGTTGTACCGTTTCAACAACTTCTGGAAGGCCCCATCTAAGTCTTCCTGTATGACCATGTCAATGACCCTCACCACAGCCTCTTTCATCTAAATTGTCTCATAAAGACAGCCTCTAAGGTTTTCCTTGAGCTTAGAGAATAAATAAAAGTCACATGGAGCAGGGTCTGCACTAAAGGGGAGATGAGGATGAGTCTTGATTCCCATCTTGGTCAAATAGTTTGTGACAAGGATGGAGTTGTGGACTAATGCATTGTCTTGGTGGAAATGCCACTGACCTGATTTGAAGATTGTTGACCTATTCCGATGGAATCTCTTCCTGAACTCCCTTGAAACTACAACATAGTATTCCTTGGTGACTGTCGGTCCAGTGGGAACTCAGTGCATGTAAACTATGCTTGTGCTTACAAAAAACAGATCATAAGTTTCTTGGCAGATTTCCTCTATCTGGTCTTCTTGGGTCTAGCAGTTGATCCAACTAACATCGCAAGTCACCAGTGCATCAAGCACTGCAGGATCCGAATTGATCAGCTCGACCATCTCCCTGCTGTAATGATAACATCTTTCTTTCTGATTTTCTCTGATCACACTTGGAACAAATTTTGTGCAAATCCTCTTTTTTACGAGTAATTGTGTGTACAGGTTCCTGCACTGATATTTAGCTGTGCACTTATTGTCTCTATTGTACGGCATAATCACGTTGACACACCGGTTCTCGTCAGATCACCGAAGTTAAGCAACGTTGAGCCTGGCTAATACCAGATGGGTGACCATTTGGGAATTCTAGGCGCTGTATGTGCTCTCCGCTTATCTCGGCATTGTTTCCAGTCGTCTTGTACCTCAACTTGCCACTGGTATGCAACAATCTTGAATCAGGAGAGGCATGGTTGGAGATTGCGCAACTCTTGCCACAAAAATTTCACGCGCAGGCACCCTTACAGTGGGTATCCATAGTCTGTCAAGACTGAAGGAAGCCTATTATTGTCTCTATAGACACACAATGGTCCTTATGTATGAAATTCTTTATTTACCCAATCAACCTTGGTGTTCTGACTTCCTTACTCCTCCCACACCTCTCAACATCCGTTACAAACTCTATGCCTTCCTTGAATCTCTCATGCCACTAAAAAAACTGATGCTTGATTCATGCAAAATAGTCCAAAAGCAGTCTAAAACATTCCATACATTTCTGTGACATTTTTTCCTAGTTTAAAAGAGAATGTTATATAATCTTCTAAAGTGTGTTCACGTCAAGATTGCTTTTTGAAATTCACCAACTATGACTATCAGGCTTTAGTAGGACGTATTCCAATTCCTGATGGAGCTGTTCATTTGAACTTGAAATCAAAACTTGGTCAGTCAGGCGTTTCCCGGTCGTAAAAACATGCTTAAATATAATATTTTAATTCATGCAGATTTTGTATCTATTTTTATAGAGCCAATTCTCTGTCGATTATTATATTGTACCTATTATATATTAGGGATTTCAAAAATAAATAAATAACATCAGCTAGAACCAAAGCCTATAGCTCTCCAATCTTATCCGTTAAAGTATGACCTAAACCCATATATATACAAAACCTGCAAAAAATAATGTTTAACCTATAATTTTTAATTAGCGCATGCACAGAAAAAACGGATATAGTCAATTTTACACCAGGCTTACGTCGATGCTTTTTTATGTTCAATTTAAACCAAATCGAAAGTGTGCTACAGATCAAAACAGCCTATATATCAAATGCCAATTCTGTCGACTTAATATTCATAGAGGAGTTTGGTAAAGACTTTTGCACCCACACCAACAAGATCTAGCGTATATACATATATATATATATATATATATATTTCTGTATGCTAGAAGGTCTTCATCTTAAGCTCTACACAATTATCAAGTATGTAGAACCTATGCATAAATAGAATTCAGAGTAATGGTGAAAGGAAACGAATAATCAAACAAGTAATCATAAAGATGAATAAGTAATTAATTAACGCTGGTTTTCAAATAATTTAACCTTCATGTAGTCGCTTGCATACCCATGACTGAGTATACTACTAAAGTCCGTTTTAATAATCTTTAAGCAGTAAAAGTAAGCTTTTGATATTTATGTTATAGTGAGAAAAAATACTTAACGTTATAGGTATATATAAATATACATGTACTTAGGACAGGACGTTTTTATCCCGAATCATTCATAATGTAGAAAATAGACGTAAATTAAGCTGAGTGTAATTGTTCAATAAAACCAATCGCCCAATAAGAAACAATAAGAAATGATTAATAAATTAATAAAAGTTCATTTTTCAAAGGAATATGCAAATTAGTTAATCATTATTAAGTCACTCACATATCCATTACTGAATATATTTAAAATCCGTTTTAATAATTTTTTTTTAGAAAAATAGGCTTTTCATAGCAGTGACGATGCGACAATAAACTCAAGTTTATATAATATATATATATATATATATGATATTAATAAGACAATGTAACCCTCAAAAAAGAAAATTTCATATAGGTCATATACAAAAACAGTCCCTACTGCTAACAACAGAAGTATTCTTTCATCCATATTCGTAATGATAGCGATACTGTCATAACACTAACATGTGACTTTCCAGGTGTTTCAAATCGAAATATTGTAGACTATGAAATTTTTTATATATTGCTTTTAAATATGTATGTTTTTTTTGTTGTTTTTTTTTGTTTTTTTTTTTTAATTACATTTTCACCCCAAACAAGGCAAATTGCCACTTTGGTGTAGGGGGCTACTATCAGGGGCAACAACTACTGGGGTACTATGTAGGGATTTGGGCAGCAAGATGTCGATTCACGTTACACTTGAACTTCTGCACGTCAGTACTGTTGGGGAAGCAGGGGCCTGGAATGGAATTCCAAAGTGTAACGGTTCTGAGGAAGAAACTATTGGAGTAGAAAGATCTTTTACGTCTAGGGTTGGGTTGACATGTTGGGTTGACAACCATTCCTGGCTGCTGGTCCACCATTTAATGATATAATTGCTACTACAGTTGGTTGTACGCATTTCTATATTTAAATATTTGCGTTGGGTGTGGTGTACATTTAGCATGGAAATGTGTATAATTGATAGCCTAGCATTTTAGGTTTTCACATTTGACCCTATCAAATTCGTTTTCTTTTTTTTTTTCTCTCTCTCTTTATCTTTTATTAATCTCTGAATTTTCGCGAGGTTGGAGAGGGGTTCCTATTCTACAGGACTCTTTTACATGCCAATGGAAGGCGAGGAAAGGTTAAACCTGTTGATTGTATTTCAACTGATGAGAAGATATGGAAGAAAACCATATTTAATGTTCCTGTGGTTCATCTGACTCGAGATATTTGCTTCCTGACAAAAAATGCGGGTTACATTGGCTTTTATTCTCTCTTTTCCATTTTCAAGACCCAATCATATTCTGGAAAGCCAAAAATTAACATAAAAAAACAACTAAATCAAACACCATAAATGAATATTTGAAAATATAAAGAACTTGAAGCATGAACTGTTCTTGATCAAAGTGACTGGATTCGGCATAAAATATCCTGAAAAGGGTTGATATGCCGTACACTCTTTCTCTCTAGCTGTCTCTCTCTTTCTATATATATATATATATATATATATATATATATATATATATATATATATATATATATATATATATATATATATATATAGAGAGAGAGAGAGAGAGAAAGAGGGAGAGAGGAGCATGAAAAAGGAACAAACCAAATTATATATTCATCAACGCTTCATCTTTATTTCGATACTTCCTCGGGGGATTAATTTGGAGAAAAAAATTTTCTTCCAATTAATAATTTCGAGCAAGTCTTGAAATAAAGACGAAACGTTAATGCACATATCAGTTGTTTTTTTTTTTGTTTGTTTTTTTTTTCATCTTTTCATCACATCAGAATATTATCTTCATAATTTTCATCATATATATATGTTAAGATATAGTAATTCACAGACACGTGTTTCAGGTTTTGACCACGAATCAGTGCAGCTAGATGTTGTGTCTAGCTGCACAGAGCTAGACACAGACACCTCGGGGTCCCTTAAGCTTAAGCATTAAATTCTAAACATCTACTATTATCAAAATCATGTAATGGATTTTGATCCAAATTGAGATAAGAATCCTACATGATTCAAACAGGTGAACATCAATGTATTGCAAAACTGCTTCAATTTGGAAACTTTATTTTATCCACCCTGGGACAAGTATTTTAGTGAGACAATAAAAATGTCATAATTATATTTCTGTATTTTCATTTTTGTAGCGATTTTTATTAGTTTTATAGTGACGATCAAAATAATATTTGGCGCAAATGAATCGCATTTATTTATTTTTACTTAAAAAAAAAAAAGATTTATTTTATTATCTAAGCACGCCTTTGTCCGATATTATGGTATATTTAATTGATCAGTGATGAGATGTGCCAAGTTTTAGAACGAAATTTTATTCATTATTTTCTAAGGAGACTTGTTGGTTCGATTTTTATGACTTTTTGCCGTTTTTATGAAGCAGACATTTTAAGTTTAGTCGTTTCTACTGCGAACGACACTTTGCATTCTTAGCAACCTTTTGGACAGGAGCGAAGCGTAGCTTCTGTTCTGACACTAAAGATCATCTGCCATCGGTCAGTGTAGACTAAACCCTGCTGGGCCGAGACATCTTTTTCTCATTTTTGTTTCGGTCCAGAGCACTCTTTTGTTTTGTTCTGGATGGTGGATCTCGGTTAGTCTCGCATTAAACCGCCCTTGTGTCAAATGCTGCCCTCGTGTGGGAAGCAATTAAATATGGATTCCTCAAAGACACAATAGTGTTTTACCGATTAATTGCTGTTAGAAAATAGAGGCCATACTTTTATATATATATATTACTGTTTAACTTCTTAGTAAGGCCAAAAGCCACTCGAGGGCACGTGTTATCCTGGTATGGATGCGTTGTCACTTGATTGTTAAAAATGTGGGACCAACGAAAATGATTAATCGAATGAACAAAGTTTCATAAGAAGTATTGGTCAACATTGGATTTGAAGACGACTATGTTGCAGTGTGCAGGGAATAAAATTTATTTAAAAACATCTTTTTATCAATGCCTTAATTTATCGAGCCATAAAATAACAAAAAATGTCAGAAGTATAATCCGATATTATATACACAAATTAAATAACCACATCTCAGAAATATCCTATCTTTACATCATCAACACTCTGATCCCCATCTGGCATCAATTGAAATGGATGGCTCTCGTCTAGGAGAAGCCCCATGTTTGGACAAGCTTCTGGGCTTGACCTTCACTCCTGATCTGAAATGGAACACTTACATCAAGTCTGTTGTCAAGGTCGCTGGAAAGATGGTGGGATCCTTCTACCGCTCCAGAAGATATCTCACTACTGACACAATTCTCTATCTATATAAAAGCCAAGTACGCCCAAGGATGGAATACTGCTGCCATATCTGGACAGGAGCTGCTAAAAACAGCCTATCCTGTCTTGACAGAGTACAAAATAGACTTCGTGGCTTAGTGGGGGGGTGCCCTTTTCTCTTCCCTGCAACCTCTCTCCCACAGAAGAGACGTTGCGAGCCTATCTTTGTTTTATCGTTATTTCCATGGCAGGTGCTCGTCTGAGCTCCAATCTGTAGTCTCCCCTCGCCAATCTTTCAAGGAAAACACCCGCCTAGCTGAAACCATTGTCAAAACTTTTCCCCACTCTTTATCTGTGCCTAAATCAAAACGTAGATTCCATGAACAAAGCTACTTTCTTAGAACTGCACGCCTGTGGGACTCTGTTCCGTCTGCCTTCCTTCCACCTGACTACAACCTGGATGTCTTCAAGACCAACATAAACAAATTCCTGATGAACCGCCCCCTTATGTAGACACTTTTATTAAATCCCCACACTAATGTACTGTACATGCAATAACCCTTATCCATGAGTGGCTTCCGGGCCTTGATAAGTGGTGATCACCTTGTAAAAAAAAAATATCATGGAAGTAAAAGACATGACCATCTTATGCTGGGTAATGTAAGAAATGCATTCGTCACTTTGTCCTTTAAAAAAAAACAAAAAGAAACAATGATTTCTATTGGTTCTAGGGAGCACTTGGTAATTAGGTCACTTAGATGTTTCCTCTGAAGCTCACGGCATTTATTAGTGCATCGCGTTAAAGTTCATCGTTTAATATGTGACAACATCAGGCTCAGACTTAATTTAACTGATTCTGTCAAACAGATTTTTTTATATCTCGCATCTGTTAACTATACAGTGCGATATCATGCATGTAAAGATATTATTATTATTATTATTATTATTATTATTATTATTGTTGTTGTTGTTGTTGTTGTTTTAATCTCTATGAGTAGTCACACAGGTCATCATTAAAAATTTCTCTTTGAGACAAACTTGTGCTGTTCTCTGGAGTCTGAGTGACATCAAGTCTCCCCAGATTTCCAGTACTCTCCACTTCTTTCGATAAACTTTGCAGATGAATTTGTGTTATCGCAACAGCCATTTATCATTAATTTCTTGTTGGCAGTGACATTTGGTCTTCTCTTCATCTTCCATATCCCTTTGAGCTCTCCATTCAGCTCTACTTCTGCCTCCTTGATCTCCACTCTCTGGTCTGCTGGAACGGGAAAAATCTACAATATGACAGTATACTTACTGCCATTATTATTAGTAGTAGATGTAATAGTAGTCGTGTAAGAAGATATAGTAAAATTATCAGTTTTATTATGATAAAAGACCCCCCCCCCGATTATTATTAGATCAGTCTATGTTTGTGTCAGTGCTAGGGTCCCACGAGGATTTGTATTCTTGCAGTATACTTTCATATATGGCGGCAGGTCTCTGATAGAAGAATTGGTTTCATTTGTAAAGAGATTTTCAAAATCAATTAGGAACGGTAATTTCCTGGGTTTGATAACTTGGAGCAGAATCAGGAGACCGGTTCCTGTCTTCAGGGATCAGGATAATGGTCGGAATACAATGAATTAATAATGGGAAAACCGTGATTGAATTCCAAAAGTTCACGAAAGTAGACACTTGTAGTTCTTCTATGAGGTCTCATCAAAAAGTATTAGGAAAGAAATCCAATAGATAATGAAAGGAATTCGAAAAGATACCCAAAGTCAAAGAAAGACAGAAACACACACATATCTAATATATATATATATATATATATATATATATATATATATATATATATAATCACAAACCACTTGATAAGTGCCAAAGCTTTTTTGTAATCCGATCCTACATGTTATATAGTAGGGTTATTGGCAACTAAACCAATTCATTTATCATTTACAACTGGTGAGAAGAGTGTAGTATACTGGGTGCATACATATTTGTACGAAATAAACGATCTAGTATATAGCTTTCTATATATCGTATATATACCTGTATCTCGTATAACCGATCGTGTCGTCTAGTATATATATATATATATATATATATATATATATATATATATATATGTGTGTGTGTGTGTGTATAGTAATTTATAAAATATATATGGCGATTAAGCTACACTGAATATTCGGCGTTTCATCCACTCTAGGAATCCTCAGGCTTATGCGCGAATTCTGTGGTTGTTTATCGTTTTTATATGTTCCTCTCCTATTGAGATTTTAGTTAGCCAATCAGCTTTCTAGTATCCACCGCGCCCTTTCCTATCAGCCAATGGGCATGCATTTTATCGGACAAAGGATCTGTTTTAAAACTAGGTTAGTGTTTTTTTATTGTTAGATTATATATAAATATATGTATGTGTACATACATATATGCACATATATATACATATATATATATATATACATACATAAATTACTAACTAGCTCTACCTACGTATTGAGCACTTTTGAAGTAAATACTTCAAATTCACGCATAAATCTATACTTTCGTATATTAATTTATGTGAGTAAATTAAATAGTTATATATATATATATATATATATATATATATATATATATATATATATATATATATATATATATGTTACCGGGCGGTATCGTTCAGTGTCTCTTTTAATGTATGTATACTAGACATACTTCTGTTTGCCTATTGTATAGGTACGTGTGTGCGTGTTACACATTACATTACAGTTCACAAAACGTGCACAAACGTACACGAAAATAATCTCATGAGGGCGTATACTTATACCTTCGTTTCATCTGCTTCCATTTCTCCAGCGATTGTCTTTGACTTGAAGTTCTGTAACGGAAGATATCTCCCTCAATAGAAGTGCACCAAATACCAGGTTGTGTTGACGTTCAACTAATATATACCGACATTTATTTTGGCAAAACCTAATATTTTACAAATAATTTTATTTCCATCTTACCTCGGAGTTTGTAACCGTTCTCTCTGGATTCTATATCCTGCTATATACGTTTCTGCGACTTTCGAGTCCAGTCCGTAATAGAACCGACTAATCTAATCACCTGACTAACACTTCTTCAAGTTTTACATGTATATATTATAACCGTTTATTGGCTGTATCCTACGTAAGCCTTACATCAGAGGTTATCCTTGTTATTGTTTTAAATTTAGTCAATCTTTTTGTTTATTTTGCTAAACTAAATTTCAACTGTTATTGTTATAAATATTTATCTTTTAAATATTTTACTGCGACTTTAAAATCTGCTGTTATTTCAAGTATTTTATTTTTCACACGTCCTTCTCTATCGGTATATTTCAATAACATTGTTATATTTTGTTTAAATCGCTTTCTCGAGTAACCTGGTGCTGCCCGTGAATCATAATAGCCAATAAGAGTATCTAATTACTTAGCAGGATAAAACTAAGACCTAAAAATTCGTGTCATTTTGTGCATAGAATAACAAAACGCATGGAGCTATTGGTGGGGATGAACTGATATTCAGTACAAAAAATATCAACATCTGTGGTGGGAAGTACCTCCATGAACAGGAGTTTAAGTAGGCTTTAGCAATAGTGATGGGGCGCAGCCTGTTTTGGGTTTCTCTTGGCACTGGATTCTGTTAGCATGGTGAAAAGCAATGCAGGGTAATATGGGCATCCTTATGGGATCTGCAAAAGTATCCATTTGTCTTTGTAGAAAACTCACATCAAGCCCAGGAAATTACCGTTCCTAATTGATTTTGAAAATCTCTCTACAAATGAAACCAATTCTTCTATCAGAGACCTGCTGCCATATATGAAAGTATACTGCGAGAAACAAATCCTCCTGACCCCTAACAAACATAAACGGATCTAATAATAATCGGGGTGGAATCTGTTATCATAATAAACCTGATAATTTTACTATATCTTCTTACACGACTACTATTACAACTAATAATAATAACGACAGTAATAATACTGCCAGATTGTAGAATTTACCATTCGAGTGAATATTAAGACGGCAGAAGTGGAGGTGGACAGAGAGCACAAAGGGATCTGGAAGATGAAGTGAAGACTAAATTTCGCTGCCAACGAAAAATCAATGGCAATAGCTGCTGCGATAACGCACATTCATCTGCAAGGTTTATCGAAGGAATCAAATGAAGTTTCAGAAAACGGTACAGAGTGTATATATACTTAGTGTGTGTATTACTAGCACTAAATATTAAATGCAAATACAAAGTTCTTTAAATTCACACATTATTTGCTGAAAACGTAAAAATGGATTAGTAATTATTAGTACTCATTCAGCTGAAGTAAAGGTCAACACTATAATTAAAAGCTTAATAGCAGAATTGAAAACCTAACACTAGACTTGGAAGTTCAACAGCAGGATTAAAAGCTCAACAGACTTGGAAGCTCAACTGTGGAAGTGAAAGCTCAAAAGAAGAATTGGAAGTTCGGCACTAGAATGAAATATAAATACGAAAGGTGAACATTTCACAATAACAATAAACTATAAAGATTAAAACTGAAAACTTAACAATAGATGCAATTTTAAACACTAGAATTGAATATAGCAATGAAATTTAAATCTAAACACTAAAAGTGACAGCTTGACTCTAGAACTAAAAAAATAAAATCAAGCTCAACTTGACTGAAACTAGAAATTCGACACTGATAAAGCTTGGTGATCGAACAAACCCCTAACAGTTGAATACTATGACTGAAATTTAAATACTAGAAGAGAAAGCTCGACTGTACAAATAAAAGGTAGACATTAGAAATGAAATCTACACACTAAAAGTGAGACAAAAACCACAAAGATGCCAATTTACCACAAGATATGAGATTTAGACAAAAGAAACCAAATTTAGGCACTAGAATAGAAGCTTTTTTTATAGACTAGCGAGGAGCACCCGGCCTTGCCGGTTATAAAATACCCTTAAATATGTTTTAAATCATGCAGATTTCGTATTTATTATTATTATTATTATTATTATTATTATTATTATTATTATTATTATTATTATTGTGTGTTTTGGCCTTCGGGTCGGGGTCAAAGTGTAGTATCTGTTTTGCAGATGCTGCACTTTAGATAATTTGTACCAGTCAATTGGGGGGGACCATCTATACTGGGACAATTTTATTTTTGGTAACCAGATTGCCTACTTTTAGGGGAGCTGGTTTTTACCCCACATTAAAAACGAACTTGTGCCTAATTTGCTTTGGTGAGGAAGCAAATAAATACAATATATATATATATATATATATATATATATATATATATATATATATATATATATATATATATACACAAATAATAATGTTCTTATCTTGAGTTGAGCATATTGGGAAGTGATACACGATATACCATTAGCGTATTAAGCGATGCTCTCTGTGTAAACAAATTGAGCTTAGGTATTCGGACGATGTCAAAATATCGTTAATTCACTGCCCGCACAGAAGCTGCTGATTAACGTAATGGTTCAAAGCCTTGACTGTCGTACGGGCGCTCGGGTTTCGATCTTGGCTTGAGATAGTTGCCTCTCTAACCGCACTGATGAGCTGTGATACTGCAAAACAGTACTGTATGTGGATGACTATATATATATTTATATATATATATATAGAGAGAGAGAGAGAGAGCACTAATTCCAAACGTTTTTTTAAAAGGACTTGGGTACCATACAAACATTTAGCACTGCAGACGCAGCGCTACCTATCGGCAAATAGATAAGGAAGGTTTTAAATTAAACCATTTAAAGCTATAAATGAATTTGCACATGCACAAAAGTAATAGAAATATGTCGTCGAGTTTAAATGAACATTTTGCATTTCAACTTGCCGACATATTTTTATATGCGTTATTCATCCATCCAAACAAAGATTGTACTCATTATAAACCATCCTTGGTGGATAATTACTATTCCTTATTATGTTACCAGTAGCCTAAGAGGTTATCGGTTAAATATTTTCACACACACATATATTGTTTTATTCATATAGAAGTGGAACAAACACACTAGAAGTGAAAGTTGAAAGCATATCTTTTTGCTGCTTTGTAGTATAACAGTAGGTTATTCTAGCCGCATCCAAGAGCACAAAGATGCAGAATCAATTAAAGTTTGTTTAAATATAAGTTTAATTCTTGCAACTAAATATAAGAAAGATCGTTTTGTTCCCGCATTGTTTATTCAAATTACGCTATTGATCCTAATTATTCTCAATTATATAGATTCCAAGAAAATCTGATCTATTTCTTCTGGAATTGCATTTATGGATGGCGGGTGGGAGTGGGGGGGGGTGAAGCGTATCCACAGCTAAATGCCTTGCGAACGATTTGTCAAGCAAATACATTCTAAATATCTTTAGAGATATTGAAATGTGTTTAAAATTGATTTATCTGAACATTGTACCGGGGGAAAAAGAGCAGGCGGATATAATTAAAACGGCAAAGAAATAGAAAATAAATTGTTAAAGTGAATTCAAGAAATGCATTAAAAGCGTTGAATTAAATCAACCCTCCGAATTGCAACGGCCTTGAAAGAATTTAAATATACAGCATAATCACTTTGCTAATAGAAATATATTATTAATAATAAATACGTTTTAGAAAGCTGAAGATTACTACGTATATCATCAAACTTTTCAAAAACGAAAGTATCAGAAAAATATATATTATATACAAAAATTAAAAACTCCTCCTTCCAGCCCAGAGAAACGCGACATTTACAACCTGTAAGGAAGTCTAAGCGGGAAGCATGAGGTGAATCCTGGAGTGCAAAAACGGGTAAGTTGCGCTATATGACCGGAAACAAGATTGGTATTGTTTTTGCAATTTTTCTTTTGGTATAGTAATCGCATAACCATCACTTGATCTTGCACTACTAAATCAATCTCTTTGGAGATAAGACTTCTTGATAAAAAATTGCACCAAACATTGACCTTATTGGCTTTTTCTTTTTCTTTGCAAAACTTAATCATGTTCCGCAATGCCGAAAACAAAAACATTTTTTCTCTGCAAAACAACCAAACCAAACCTCATGGATAAATATTTAAAGATATAAAAAATTGAAGCATGAAAACTTTTGCTAACATGACCGGACCTGGTATTAAATAAACCGTGAAGGGGTTGATATGCCATAAACAATCCAAGCTGAAGCCTGAAAATCTAGTCGAACCTAAAATTTAATCCATAACTGGAGATAATTTTAGGATTAATAACTTTTTCAAAGGCGTTAGAGAAAGTGATGCAGTACCTTGAAAAAACTTGAGCCTGGTACATAGTCAACAGTCTGCGCCTGTAAACACTACACCATAGCACTTTCATAAGAATAAATACACAAATATATGTCGTCTTAAAACAGGAACAAAGTATTTTTCTAAATCGTTTGCAAGCGCAACCATAGAATAGACATTTGCGATAACTTTGTCTTCTTCCGTAATAATACAATTGTGGACAATTTTCTGATGGTTTACATATGCCTTATAAAGATCAATTATGGGCTTAACTTTTTTCCTGATCTTCGTTAATGATCTCACAAATCATATTTAAAGATTATTTGTGAACATTTATGCAGAAGACACCACCATCTATGACAACACTTATAATAGCAGATGTGATTAAGATCGTCCGACGTGAAGCACATCGTACAGTGGGAAAAAGACTGGCGGTTACTTTCAATACATTTAAAACTAGGTTACTCTCCTTTCACCAGCAATTCTCTGAGCCTCACTTTGCTCTTTGGTTCGAAAGGCTTTTCAGGCCAAACTTAACTTCAGACTTAAAATAGAAGACTTACATTAAATCACTTTGCCAAAGTCATTATCCTAGAGAGCGGGTTGCCCGGACTAAATTGTATCTTTGCCTCCATAGGTCTCTAACCTTCATAGCCTTAGAAAAATCTTCAAGTTGTAAGCCAGTGTCTTCTGTGAATAATTTTGTGTACGTTATGACAGGTTTTTCTACTTTAGCGGTTCTGGGTTTAGGATCCCACTGTACCATATCACTGACGACCTCATCTTTTCTTTTCTAGCAATGTTCAGCATATCGTGTTCTTCTTTCTCTTATTAGTAAAGAGATCCTGAGAAACCGATCATAAAGGTTAGATGTTTTTCCAGTTTAAGTTTAACACTGCCCGGAACATTCTAGTATAAGTTTAATTTAACTTACATTTTGTGTTTTGGGGGTTTTACTTTTTACTGAGAGCCCCATGCTGGTGAACCATAAAGCAGCACCGTCTCCGCTACAGCTCTAAGATAGATTTTTTAATCTATTCTGGGGGGGGGGGCAGATTTTCGAATAACTTTCAGGCGATTAAGTGCACTCCAAACCTTGCATATTCTAATGTGGATGTCTTTTTTTTTGGTGAATGCGATGTGGCTGCCGAAATATTCGTCATCTACTTGTTTGAGTGGTGATCTCTTCACTATTTCAATTATCTCGGTTTGGTGGGAGGACATTTTCTGCTTTATTTGCATTTGTATGCAGTCCAATCATGGTAGGTGACTCTTTCAGGATATGTAGCAATTTTTGTGCATTGGCATTGTCATCAACTAACACAGCAAGATCATCAGCATAATCGTCACCGGTAATCTTCTTTGCTGGATATCGCCTGTTTCTTGCTGGATACAATGTTGGGCCGTATTTGATCAACAGTGTTGCAGTATGTAATCGAGACAGATCACAAATATAGCGTCACCCACGTCAACTTTTATTTCAAAGAAGTCGCTGTCCGAGGAGCGCACTATGACTTTAGTATCCTTATATAGCATCATTATTGCTAAAACGATTTCTACAGAGATACCATATGTCAACAAAAAGTTTTATCTTTTCTCTCTGAAATAAATCCAAAATTTTCGGAAAATGTACAAACAGTAGTGTTGCCGGTAGTTGCTTTGCTTTTACTCCTTTTATAATTCTTCCAATAATCAAAATTTGACTGTTTATTGAACAACTTTTTCTGAACACATTTTGATTACTTCGGAGTATCTCTTCTACTTCAGTGCGTATTCTATTGAGGAGTATCCCGTTATATATTTTTGCGGTTATTGATGTGAGATGCCTCTATATTTATTGTCCGACTAAGACTTCCTTAATCGTTATCCTAATATGACAGGGGGTCATTACACTTGCCAAAGTTGCTTGAAAATAAAAGGTACCGAATGGATAACTTGGAGAGACATTAGTTCTGGATGAGCTGCGTCGGCTCCACTGTACGAGTAAGATTCTAGAGAATATGAAATTTATACGCGTACACCAACCGCAGATATATCGCAGTCAAGGGAGATAATATACATGATATGCCAAAAATTCTCAAAAGATCACTTTCGAAATGATGTCTGTCAGCGCAAATATTATTAAGAAAAAATTAATCTTCCATAAAAAAAATTGTATTTATTATTTATTCTTTAAACACATTAAACTGTATCTTCTTTATTCATTTAATACTAATTAAATGTAACAATTTAATTCTTCTAAAAAAATTACATGTAACGATTTAATTCTATTGAAACAATTAAATGCAACAATTCTATTAAGACAATTAAATGTAACAATTCTTCGATAACCAGTAAGTGTAACAATTTAATTCTTATTCAAACAATAGTCTCCGTATTATTTGGATTCTTCGGACTACTGTTCTCATCTTGAGTGCCATTTTCACAACGTCTCGGCCAATGCAATCTCTGACCCTCTTCGAGTGTATCTTGTCGAAATCTGGAAAGAATTTCGAACAAAAGTCTTTATTAACTTCACGGGGTAGCATGCTCTCGATCGGTCAGACATGACTAGATAAAGGTTCACAAGGATCCTGGAATAGTAGTTAGAGTACTTGGGAAAAGGAATTGGGGTAAAAATGATATTCTCCTGAAGGTTGAAGGTTTAATTCTTAGTGTAGGCGGCCGTATAAAATTCAATTGCGAATTACTTAGGACCTCCATACAGATTGCGAGTGTACCTTACCCACGTGAAGTAAAGAAAGGGTTCTGTTCGAAATTCCATCCAGATTCCCGAGTTTGATAGAAACATTCCAGAGTTCGATAAGGTTGGATGTTACATTGATCAAAATGTTCTAACAATGATACTCAAGATGAAAACAGTAGTCCGATGTACCCAAATCCTCATCTAAAAAATCCAGAAACGTAATAATCTCCATCTTTGTACCATGGAAGTAATTATTAGCTTAATATTCTTTAAATCAATACACCCATGTCATTTCATGAAATGCATTTATTTAATAATGAATTGTTTTAGTCGACTGGGCGGTATAATTCGATTTTTGAACAATTCATCATATAGTTTACGAACATTGCAAGTTTTCTATGCTAAATTCAATTTGTGCAATATCTTTTGCTTTTTAAGTTTTTAAGTGAAAGTCTAGGATAGTAAATAAAGCTCCTATCTCTCCCAATGTTAATACTTTTCTAAATAATTCAGTATCGTCAGTAAAATACAGAAGTACCTGATTCATTTTAAAATGGATAAAGTTGGAATTCATTACCTTGGCGACATTAGAGACATAACTAATCCCCATATTTTCTGATCGTGTACACGAACATGAAAAGTTTATCATTTTATATATAGATGTTTGGCGCAGTCGGCCTTATCTTGAACGACGCCATTTTCGCAAAATATTAACCGTTGTATTTTTCAGCTTTTTCTAGTTGCCTTTTGCAGTAGTTGTTAAGCTGTTAAGACTTTTGAAGCGAACGCTTTAATCCAGATAGATTTTTACACTTTCACCTTTTCATTCAAAAATGGACATTCCTACTTAACCCCAACTCCGAAAAAGAGATAATATTTCGTCTTCAACATGTAAAGAATATAAAGAAATCTTTTTTGAATTCCTGGTGACGATTTTTTTCTTGTGTATTTTTTTCTTATTTCCTCAAAATAAGATTCTTTAAAAGTTTTTTTTTATTCCCCTTTCCAAAAATATATATTTTCACAAAACTGACATTTTTCGACATCGGAGGCGGTCAAGGATGGAGGAGAGTAATGGAATGTGTTCCGACTTCTCAATTATTAATTGAATTCAAGTCCTTCTCGCTCTGCCAAGCCGCCCTGTTAAAATCTATTTGTTCTCAGAGTCAAGGCACGGAGTTTTGGCTTGACTGCTCGGACAAGACTCTCAAAGTTTTGGAAATTTCTCTGGAAAATGATGCTTCCATTTATTGATTCATGAAAGTCGGCAAGGTGATAAATCTCAGCCGCAAAACGACATGATTTATGATTGGAAATGAAAGTTCTTGCACTGCCAAACAAGCAGAGTATTAAGTAGAACTTTACCGAAATGGCTGCTCACGAAAGAAACCAGAAACATTATTTGGTGAAGTGGGGATGGAGGGGGGGTGATTTGGCTTCGTTTGTTTTGCACAGAGGTGTAAGCTGGCTGCGAAAAACAATGCTAAAATCCTGACCACGAGTCGGTCAAAACGAAACAAAAGAAACAACACCGACTCCAGACAAAACCTGTCAACGCCCGACTCTGACTCCTCACCTTTGATGTGAGTATAATGAGATTACCCACAAGGGAAAAGAAAAACTTCTACTATTACTACTACAAATAGTAATAATAATGCTACTCCTGCTGTTACTACTACAACTTGTTCTACTACTACTACTACTACTACAAATAATAATAATAATAATAATAATAATAATTATAATTATAATAATAATAACTGGCGCTACCAGATCAGAGTGTCTGAAGGTATTGGTTTCTTGACCTAAAAATGCACTAAACATTGATGCTATTCGTATTATTTGGATTCATCAGACTACTGTTCTCATCTTGAGTGTGATTTTCACAACGTTTCGGTCAATGTAACCTACGACCTTCTTCAGGTGTATCTTTTTGAACTTGGGAATGTTTCTGTAGTAACTCGGAAATTCTAACGGAATTTCGAGCGGAACCCTTTATTTAATTCACGGGGGTAGCATGCTCTTGTTCCATCAGGCATGACTGGATAGAGGTCTTAAGTAATTTTCAATTGTATTTTTCGGTCGCCCACACTGAGGATTGAACCTGACTACAGAATTCTGACTACAACAATATCGGGGAAATGAATGCCAGCTATAGAATTTTCAAATTCGTACGAAATGATGATGATTAAACTGCACAAAATATTAGGAGAGGTGGATAAAAACTAAATCAGGCTTGAGCCATCCGTAACTATAAATATTTTTATTTCATAAAGCCATGCTTGCAAAAATAATTATTAAACTGAATTAGACTGGGTAAGAAATCCGAAAAGATAGATAAATTTTTTAAGTTGTTTGGACCATTCGTTACTATGAAAGTATGTGGATTTGAAATGCAATTACTCTTATCAAATTCTACTAGATTCAAATATCAAAATTTGAAAACAGAAAATGAAGTTAGAGCTCTGTCAAGATCAACGTCATACACGATTTTATCGGCTACAAGATGAGCTTAAAAGCAAGTGTAAACGATAACCACAATCACAGTTATCCCTAGAAGTATATCTTAAAATGCTTCCCTGACAGAGACCTTGAACTTTTACCTAGATACCTCAAAATTAAATTAGTTCCAACCTAAAGTATGACCGATATTTTGACCAAGCTTGCTGACAAGTGATAACAACGATATTTGTACACAGACTCAACCAAAACCCTAGCCTTTACATTAGCAAAGGTATTAATTTTAGGAGTAAGGTGAGACTGGGTTAATATTTAGGAGAGATGGGCAAAAATTAAAGTTTATATGGGCCAGTTGTTGTAATCCTAAAGTATGAATTTCATAAATAAATGCCTGCATTTCTAAAAAAAAGAAGCATTTAAGAAAATCAAACTTAGATATTGTCTGTGTTTATTTACGTTGGCCAACACCAATACATAACCAAGCCAAATGTCTACAAAAAATAATGCCAGCCAGTCATTGAATTTCTCCTGTATATATTATTTACTTCCATCTTTTTTCGAAACATTTTTCTGGCATGAATCCAAGCAAACATGTAAACGGTTAAAATAAGACAAAAAAAATGCAACAATAAATAAATAAATAACAAATAATAAAATTGATAATCCTATAGACACCATTAACAATTGTTGAAAACTCATAGAATAATTTTTTTTTTCGCGAGGGAGTCAATGATCGACGCGAATTTATGTCTCGCTTGGCAAGAAAGCAAGAAAACCAAGCAGAGCTGAGCGGGCAGGAGTGGACTAGACAAGGCAAGGCATCTTTATTGGCTTATTTTGTCAAAATATTTTTTGTAATCACTAAAAGACGAAAAACAGAATCTATATTTTTATACGATAGGCTGTGCGTTATTTTGTGTCACGCTTACATCTTTTTTCTTCCGAGTCGTTTAATTGTTATGACCATCCATTTCTTGTAATAAATAACTTTACCAAGAATTCTTCCTAAGTTTTGATGTCGGTTCCGATTATAGCTGAGGGAACTCACGTTATATATATATATATATATATATATATATATATATATATATATATATATATATATATATATATATATACATATAAAGTTTTGTGTTCGGTTTCCATTCAAGCGGATGCATCTAAGTCAAATACGAAATCTGCATAAATTAAAGTATATTTAAACGGATGTTATGATTGGGCTACGCCGGGCGTCTCTGCTAGTTTAGATGAACACTTTTGCAGTTTTAATGAAAGAGCTACAATAATATCGGGGTGTCTCCATTTACACTGAACATCCACAGAATGCCAACATCAATATATTACATATGAAAGAGTCCACTGTGGAATTTCCACAGATCATGCTAGCTATGATTACAACATATTTGAGGCAAAGAGTTCACTTCAGAGTAGGGTAAACTTTAATCTGTCAACTTGAATTTCTACCAAAGAATTACAACGCCAGGTAGAAATCGGGAATTGACAGTGATGTAGCTCTATTGAGAAAAAAGCTTATTGAAACCCCAGCCTGTTCTTTAAACAGAGTTGTTGCCTCAAAGGAGCCCACCAGTTATCCAATCTAAGTCAGATGTCTTTCAGAGTTTAAAATATACTAGCGGGTCGCCCGGCATTGCCCGGTCATAAAATACGCTTGAATATGATATTTTAATTTATGCAGATTTTGTATGCATAATTATACAGCTAATTCTCTATTATTATATTTTACCCAATATATAGTAGTAGTTTCAGAAGGTAAAAATAAATGAAAATATAACTTACGTGGCATCAGCTAGAATCGAAACCAACACATATCGCACTCCACCACGATTTGTTATCATCTGATCTAAGTCCATAAGTATATAAAAACTTAAAGAATAACTTTGTTAAAAGTATAAATGCATATTTGCGCATGCATAAAAGTAACGTTTAGTTGACTTATACCCACCAAGTTCCTATTATTTTCTGTCTACCCCTTAGCAGCTATTTTCACCGGTTAAAAGCCGATTCAGCATTATTCGTTAATTGCGTCCACAAAAACTTAAAGAATAACGTTTTATATGAGTATGGTTGAAAGTTTTCCTATATCCGATTAATTAATACAGCACCAACTTTTATGGGTTATTGATTTTTCTATGATAGTCAATCTGGATCAAACAAGTATATTTAACAGATCGATACACAAAGAAAGCGCATATTTATAGCGGATTCTTGTTTCAGTTCTGCTTTACTTATGTGCAAATTAGGTTCAATTAAACACTCTAGCTTCCTGAGGGGATAATTATCGGACTACATGAACTTATTAATTATTTATTTTCATTGGTGCAAACGATCCTTTGATAATGATCGTCTCAACCAATGCCATGTTGTGGTTGTGACGTGATTCTGTGAGGGGGCTTTCGAAAAGTAATGTCTCCTATTTTTTTCTTTTTTTTCTATTAAGCCCGAATGCATCAAAGAGAATTCCAAATTGCATTGTCATGATGCCTGAACTTATAAATTCTACACCTGAAATTTTCATCTCTATCTAACAGATATTGACGGTGTGATACTTTATGAAAGCAACCCCTGTCATGTGTTATTGAATTCTTGATAAAAATGATTTGAGAATGATGGAGGCTATGTACAAAATAAATTCTCAAGCACAAAAGGTCGCCTGTTTTAGGTTCCGTTTTCATAGGTTTTTAACTTTTGAATAAATACAGGAGGCTTTATGTAGGTATTGAGCAGAAGTGTGGCATGATCCCTGGTTTTTGGTAGATGCAATTTTGGATGATTATAGCGTCTGTGGTTTTTGCCAAGAATCACACCGAAATTTGATATGAATTGGATACAAAAATCATGTTTTCACAACAGAAAAAAAATGAAAGATATATATGTGTGTGTGTGTGTGTGTGTGTGTGTGTGTGTGTGTGTGTGTGTGTGTGTGTGTTATATAATGGAATAATTCCAGGAGGAAATCCGGGTATGAGAGCTCAATGTGGTAAACAGAGCAATAACATAAAAATATAACACGGAAATTATATAATTGTCGATGCAATAATTTATTTCAACCTTATGGTATTTTACAGCATCTATTTATTTCTTTATTTCAGTATCAAAAATGTAATTGTTTAGTTTAGATGCTTGAAAATACCATAAGGTTGAAATAAATTATTGCATCGACAATTATGTAATTTCCGTGTTATATTTATATATATATATATATATATATATATATATATATATATATATATATATATATATATAGGCATCACCACTTATCAATCCCAGAGATCACTCAAGGTTAAGGGTTAAGAGTTTACAGTAGTCAATTGGACAATATAGTAATCGTTAGTAATGGAAATTCGATAAATTTGTTAACTTGAGTGGATCGGCTCATCAAGAACTTGTTTACATTGGACTTGAAGACAATCAGATTGTAGTCAGTTGAAAAGCAGGAAAGCGGAAGACACTTCCACAGCCCTGCACGAAATTAAAAACTCCTATATAACAAACGGCCAGAATTCAGGTGTTACTTTTTCTGGGTTGGAAATGTTCTCATAGTTGAAAATATTTTGAGTTAGCATCTTCATGTTAAAACTTCTTAGCTTTAAGAAATAATGAAGAGAGCATATGAAAACGAACAGGAGAAGAAAGAGGGTAAGAGATGAGAACCCTTTGCATTTTAGCATTCGTTCGAATCCCATCTCGGTCTGTTCTCCCGAAGCAAGTCCAGCCTTAAGGCAGATGCGTTATTTACATTTAGTTTGCACGAGCAAGATTAGACCCTTTATCTTCAGGATATGGCAGCAACCAAGTGATATCTATTCATGTGCTATCTATTCAGGTGTGCAGCTCGTGGCTATAACTTTATCTGCATTATTTAGAATCAGAATATTCTGATAATCAGTTCTTTAGTATGGCTGCCAGACCACTTCCTTGATGAAACTAGTATCATTGAAATTTTGCACGAAAATCATTTTATTATCGAGATCAAAATCCACTCGAGGCTAAATGTTAAAGTGTGAGAATAGATTGTTGGTTTTATGACGAATATTATGAAGAGATTTAAAATTATTTACAGAATGAACAAAATGTGATTACTTATGAAGAATGTTGATCGCAAATATTTATTGAAATTAGATTTGAAAAACAACCATGTTGTGGTATGTAGGAAGGTAATCTTGTGGTAATGTGTTCCACAGATGGGAAGTTCTTGGAAAGAAACTATCTTCATGGAAATTCTGCATGATGATACTCATATGAAGGAAACAAAGGACAATATTTTTCGGTTGTGGAAGGAAACTAGGTTTTGCTATGAATATCTTACCAGGAGGAACCAGAGACTATTGCTTAGACGATCATCTTTCATGAAAATAGTGAAGGAATAGAGAAATGCTAAAAACATATGTTAGAAAGGAGCTGTAATGAACAACAGAGATCATACTCCATTAGATTGCAAAGTCGATTTTTTATTCTAGCAAAGAAAGAAACTGTGATCATAGCAACATCTCTCAGATATGACAGCAGTACTCCATCTTAGGATGTATCCGATGCTGATTCTGATAGTGGCACAGTCGGTTGTTATTTTAGCTCAACCTCACGACACTCCACCGTGTTTCTTAATAACATCCAATAAAAGATGATTACGCCAATTAAGGCAATATCTTGTTGATCCATTTTTGTTCCGAAAATAAAATAAAAAACTATAGATAAGACCTAAAATGGTTTCTGTAGAAGTTTTTAGTGAAGTAAGGGTTGTGAAATGGCAGCCGTCATACGAATTCATGATGAAAACTAATGAAGGTCATGTATTGTTCATTGGGGATTAAACTAAGAATGTTCTGCTTACAAGATAGAATTTTGTTCTTTTTGTACGATGACAAGATGTCATTTATGCAAATGAGCATTGTTTTGCATAGATGATTTCTCGTCGAAATAAAGAGTACAAACTGTGACAAACGGTGAAGTTGCCTTGACGAGTTGTAGCCACGTCGAGTTTTGAGAAAGAGATAATTGAGTTAATGTTGTTTGTATTAGCTTATTCTATTGTGTGTTTTGGAGAATTGTTAATACAATTCGAGAATGGGATATTTCGACTTTCATTACTCTTAAGTATAATTCTGATTTAGCATTGCTCAAGTAAAATGACAACAAGAAATCATGTGATGTATGACGCAACTAAATTATCCTATCGTTTCGATCTAAGATCAGGTCCTCAGCATCCCTCCAGCTTCTTCCCTCCTTTGAATGTCTGCTTCCAATTCATTTTTAGTCATCATTTTTTTTCCATCACGATTCCATTTTTTGCTCGCAATTCTGCCCTGGGCCAATGTTAGGATATGTCTGAGCCATCCTAGACATCTTTTAAAGGTTATTGACGATACTAGTTGTTGATTAGTGTGGTTACTGATCTTTTTGGTTAGTTGTTCGATTGCTACATTTGATCCCTGGTATCCTTGAGAAAGTAATTTTGGGATAAATAGAGAAGGATTACAATTATTTCGGATTTCTCCTTTAAGATTAATTGCTCTAACAAGGCTCTTGCTTACGATTTTTGCCTATAGATGACAGACTGTGGACTTGCTAATACAACTTAGGTGGATATTTTGGTGTATTGCACCATATATTGCTTCAATATCTGAAAAGTGAACTTTCTGTTTAGAGAATATCAAATATTAATCAGAATCCATGGAATTGGCAAACATGTCTAATCTGATTTGCGCATGTACAATCAACGAATTTCTTGGAAAGATATCTAGAAATCAGTTTGGCTCAGAAATGATTTTTCTGTTTTTATTTTTGCATAACAGATTTCCGGGAGATATATATCGTCGGCTGTCCGACAAGTATTTTTTTTCCAGTAACGGATATCAGATATCCGTCCAGTTTTGGAGAAAAAAAAATGATACTCATTTTAGAAACACAATTTTATACTTCTTTTAATATCTCTGACTAAATATTCTGAATTACATTTGAATAATAGCTTAAATTATGATCTTATTATTTGTTATGTGATTTAATCTAAGAATGAGACCAATTATTTGTGTATACTATAAATACACACACATATGTATCTATAGTGTATACCAATATACATTTGCATAGACACTATACACACACACACACACACAGACACGTGTGTATGTATAATGTAAAGAAATAATTAGTTACATTCTTCACGTGACAGTTATCTCTCCTAAGCTTAATGTGTGCAATATTTAATGCAATATATTTATATCTTCGTAGTAAGTTATGCATTATATATATATATATGTATATATATATATATATATATATATGTATATATATATATATATATTATATATATATATGTATATATATATATATATATTATATATATATATGTATATATATATATATATTATATATATATATGTATATATATATATATTATATATATATATGTATATATATGTATATATATATATTATATATATATATTATATATATATATGTATATATATATATATATATATATATATGCCAATTAATCTCCACAGAATTGTCCATGTTTCATGTGACGGGTTCTCACGGGGATGAAACGGGAAAAATACTGTTTAACTTAATTGACATAGTTATTTTAATAACTTACCTCTACTCGTACATTCAAATACCAAAGAAAATTCGATACATTAATTATTATATCTCCTTATAAAATGTATGTGCACCATATATCTTCATACAGTTAGGTTTATCTATGTTTTATATATTTGTATATACAGGATATTATTCGTAAATAACTTGAACGATAAATATGAACACAGTTGATAGGCGCAATGGGTTCATGTGGGTTATATTGGTTTAATTTAGTTTTACGTATGGAATTCAAGTCCTTCAAAAAAATCGAACACCTAACTTTTTTTGTGAATTGAAAAACAATCTTTATTCATTGGCGTTCTTTGATCATGTTTCATCTTGGTCCTGTGTCCTAAACGGGAAAGGCTGGTAGGGGGCGTCGCAGTTGTCCTTTGTGTCGGGCTCGCTTCTCCTGCCATGACAAATGGAGTTTATCCTCGTCTCTCTTGAAGCCACTGCTGACTTGGTGTTTCCACAGATCGTTCTGATCAGCAAGAGCTGATCAGTTTCCAAGGTCTGTGTTAACCTTTTTCATATCTGTTTATACGGATCTTGAAATAGAAGCTGAGGCTGAACCATATTTCTCTTGCCGATTATCAATTATTTGCAGAGGAGGTCTTTTGCGATCCTGCCATCAATGCCATCTTCCATTCAGCAGATATTTCCCATGTCCAAGCCAGTGCAGTCAACAAGAGAGGGTACGAACTGGGCACATCTATATACTCGAGGATCTTGGTGTTGATGAAATCTGATCATTTAATACCCAGAATTCTCCTCAGCTTGTGCATGTGAAAAGTGTGGATGCATCTTTCCTGATGTGCATACAGCATCCAGGATCCGGTGCTATACAGAATGCAAGCCTTATACACTGCCATCTTGGTCTTGATTGTTAATTTTATGTTCTCCCACACTCTGGGGACAAGTTTTGTGACTGTGTAGGTTGCACAGCCTATGCATCAGGCGAGCTCTGGTCTATGCACAAGACTGTTACAGTAACATTAAATTGATAAATAATCTGTATTAGATATCAAGTAATAGATATTTCCTAATTGTAAGTTTATTTTGAGTATTTTAAAAGGATTTTATGAAACATAATAGAGCAAAACTCCTGTTTGACAATTCAAATGTTTCAAACCTGCATTAAATGTGATCCTTAGTAATTAGACAAAAATTAAGCAAGATGACCTGAATCTCAATTACTTAACCTCCCTTAAGCTTAGCATTTTTGACATTTTCTAGAATCATAATCATGTGATGGATTTATATAAACATGGGAATAAGGATTCTAGACATAAGGTAAATAGACCAAGTGCAGACAAATATTTATTCAGATAACTTTATTGAAGAAAGAGATAGTTAGGTTTCTAATTTTGTTAGATGTAGATCGGTTATTCGTATTATTTGGATTCATCAGATTACTGTTTTAATCTTGTGTCATTTTCACAACGTTTCGGTCGATGTAATCTCTGATCTTCTTCAGCTATATCCTGTCGAATTCTGTTTCTGTTAAACTCTGCAATTTGTAACATTTTCGAACGGAACACTTTATTTACTTCACGGAAGTAGCATGATCTTGTTCCATTAGCCATGACTCTATAAGGGCTCTAAGTAATTCGCAGTTGTATTTTTCGGTTACCCACACTGTGAAGTGAACCTTCAAGAGAACATTACATTTATAATTGATTTTTGCAAATACTCTAACAACTGCATCACAGGTCATTATGGAGAGCATGCTATCTCCATGAAGTAAATAAAGGTTTTCATCAGGTTAAGCAGACACATTCCCGAGTTCAGCAAGGTACACCTGAAAAATACTCACTATTCAAAATTCCCTGGAGATCTCAGAGTTCAATGAGACACACCTGAAGAAGTTCAAGGGTAAATCGACTGAAACATTAAGAATAACCTCCGAGTTATCCAAATAACACAGGATTTGATTTTATTGCTACTCTTTTCTTTTTTTTTTTTTTTTTGACATTCTGTTGGATTTTATTCAAACCTATATAATGTTTCTCTAAGTTCTATCCGTCCCACTTTTTTCGGAAACTACTGAGCCGATCTGGCTGAATATTCGTTTGAAGCTTTTTTTTATGAGACGATGCAGCGAACTATCTATAATGGTATCTGTTCAATGCGGAGATAAAGTTTAAAAAGGAGTGAAATTGAGTACAAATTTAACCTTATTCAGTCATCAATTTGGAATAAAGCACCCATTCTAAGTCAACAAACTATTTTGCTCGGTTTTAACGGGCTAAAAAGCCTTATATAATATAATATATATATATATATATATATATATATATATATATATATATATATATATATATATATATATAATTAGACCTATTAGCCTGTAAAAACCGGTCCAAATTTATTGTCTATCAACTTATAATGAGTACATCATTGCGAGATTTATGGCTGAATATGGTAAAATTTGTCCTCATTTTTGCATTAAATACATAATACTTATATCGCTACACCTTATCATAACAAAGGTTCATACAAAATTTGAGCCAGATCGGACTAGTAGTTTCTGAGAAATCTTCTAGAGTAAATTTCGTGTTGTGATGGCAAACTCCTATAAATCTGAAACTGTGCATCAAGCGGATACCATAATAATTAGTTCGTTGTATCTCATAACAAAGATGCATATAAAAGTTCAACCAGATCGTACTAGTAATTTCCAAGACAAAATGGAAAAGACAGAAAGAAAAAAGAAAAAAAATATATATATATATATGTAATACACACACTTCCTGAAGAAGAATCTTTTACGATTCGAAATAATTTAATTTTAATGAACAATTATTTTATCTAAAAAAAAAATTTGCACTTGTCTGGTCTTAAAAGAACTTTAAATTTAAGTGACCATATAAACAGCGTTTCTAACAATGGACTAATATATATATATATATATATATATATATTGATTCATATAAGTTCGACTTTTCATTGTTTTATTTGCAATCTAAATTTTTATTTGGTTCCACCGTTTTTGAGTTTTGAATTTCTTCCTAATCAATCTAACATTTAATAATTGTTTTGAGAAGGTTGTGTTTGATTTGAAAGATTGCGATTGTTTGTATTTCCTTGTATTCATTTTATTCTTTAGTTTCATTTTATTTTATTTCTATCAATCATCTCAACTTTCCACCTTTTGTGACTTTCCAAAGACCAATAAAAACATTTTTCTCCCATTTTCTTTTTCATTTTCCTTAAATTTATTTTTTTCCAATTAGAATTTTGTTTTGTACGATATATTCATTATAAACTCCATTTTTTTTTTACCAAAACATTGGTGCATTTTATTTTGTTTGTATTTTAAAAGAAAACTAATTTGCTATTCTGAAGATTTCCTTGCGTCAAACAATGGTTTCTTAGACATCTGTCTTTTTTTTCTGTTTCCTTTTTTTTTTTTAGTTTCGCATTTCGTCATAGGTTTTTTTTTTCTTTTAAAATCTTATTTTCTCTCCTATTACACAATTATTTTTATACTTTTTTCATATATTTTGCATTTTAATATTGTCAGTCAAATACAGTTTTGTATCCCTTAAATTTCCATAATTAATCAAGTTTTTCAAATTATAAAACATATACAAATAAAAGTTTATATCTTGTTTATTGTGATTTAAAAAAAATATTTTTATATTTTCTGAAGAATTCTCTTTATATAAACATATTTACTTATAGTCATTCACTCCTTTCTTGTACTCTAACCACCGCACCACGAATCCTTACGAACTCAGGAGAATATCACTTTTACAATTTATTTAAAGTGATATTCTGCTGAATTGAAAGTTAAAAGTTCAATTCTCAGTATGGACGACTGGGAAATACAATTGCGAATTCCTTAGGACCTCTATCCAGTTATGGCTGATGGAACAAAAGCATGCTATCTACATGGAGTGAATAAAGGGTTCCATTCAAAATTCCGTCTAAATTCTAGTCTGACAGAAACATTCCTGAGTTTGGCAAGGTACATCCGAAGAAGAACGGAGGTTACATCGACCGAAACGTCGTGAAAATAACACTTAAGATGAGAATAGAAGTTTAAAGAATCCAAATAATATGAACGATCAATCCTCATCTCAAAAATTCAGAAACATAATAATAATGCTATTGTTGCAATATTTTTTGTAATGAGAACGGTATGGCTGAAGAAAATTGAATGGTTCTACTTGTAGACATTGGCTATGGAAACTGACCAATCAAATGGAGCCACGCTCTCTTAGTACCCAATTAGACACTGGGATCACTCAATATATTATCATAGATATTTTAGAATTCCCACACATTTTGTGTCCACACAAAAAGGTATTGCCCTTCGTCTGCAAACTTTTACAGTTCAAGACAAATCTATATGTACAATGTATAACAGATTAGCTACTCACAAGTAACTCTTCAAAAATTAAACCTGGCTTTCACTTGAAAAGATATTGAAGAAAGAGAGGCTAGTAATATGTTTTCTACGAGAAAGTGATTGTAAGAAATAGAACATCCATCCCTAGATTTCATAGTGGTTTTTGTACCTTGTAAGTGCATCACCGGCTGTTTCCTGTGGCTCCTCCAAAATTTGACAGAAAGTATTCCATCTTTTCCAAATGAACCTTACTTTTGGGTGGCTCTCGTAATTTCTTTAGCTCATTCAGTACTTGACCGATTAAAAGACAGCCAAGGGTAGTTCATTTCTTTAGAGAAAGATAGCAGGTGTGGAGACTGCTATTAAAGTGAAGTAATTGACTTCAGCTCACAAAAGAAAGAAAATAATGCGTTTGCACTTAACAGATATTCTGCATTTAAACGATGCAAATATTCTTTAATTAAATAACAATAAATTTCATACTAGGCAATAAATGATAAGTGTTCAATTAATGTCTTCACTCGGAAAGGCGAAAAATCCTCTGCTCAGTGCATGAAAAGGGAGTCGATTTTGATCGTAGTTGTACGCGTTATGTATGCAGGAAATGCATTGGAAGTACTGATAGGTTGTGAGAGAAGAACCAGTGTGATGACAAGAAGTGCGAGAAGATGGAAATGGTTGAGAACTCGGGCATGGACAAAGTATAACTATATGACAAATCTATTCAAGTTGTTTTTGTATCTTAACGACATCATTGGAGCACAGAATGAAGCAGTGCAAGTGTGATTACAAGATCCAAGAATGCATAGAGTAAATCCAAAGAATTTCGTCCATTACTACCCATCAGAGTTACCACTGTCTTCTAATATAGCCCTTATCTTTGTTAAAGGGTTCCCTAACAACTTGATATTTTGTCTCATAAAACAATACGGTCCTGGATATGACCTTAAACTATATCCAGTGGTGAGGTGGCTTTGGGGAGTGTGGAGCCACCCTTTAATTACTATTGCTCCCAGGTCCACTCTGACCCGGAGTTTTAGTACCTGTTAGGATCCCAACTATGGGTTAAATAGAAACCGACTTGAAAAAAACAAATATATTCTATTAAAAACATTTTCTTCAAAATCTTTGGATTCGGCATTAAATAACCTGAAAAGGGTTGGTGTGCCGTAAAACCAAGCATAAAACAATACGCTGTGTGTACTTGCCTTTACTCACTCGATTGATCATCTTGTGATGATTTTCCGCACCAATTTGGATCATGTTGAAACCTGACTAAAAATGAATAGATTTTTAAAAAACTTCTATTTATGTCGACATCCTCTTACACAAGACGTTGTCTCCCAAACGAAGTCCATTGGAGAAGTCGACCAAGCCACGTCTTTCCCTTGTTTGCTGAAGGAATGCAAGTTCTCTCCTAGTTTTGTGTGAATATATTTCGATATAGGTTTTCAATTCAATCCAACCAAATCCAGTGCTGCCGCAGCCAAGATTGAACTCTCTACACGAGTTTGTAGTGTAATTCGAATCTTGTCGGTAGCTGAATACTTTATGCTTAGCCAGGGTTATCAAGGGTATTTTTTATCGTGATGGAGTACCTACCATGGCTGAAGAGAGTCCTATGTACCCTCGAGAGAAGGATAGACCACGCCGGTTTCTCAATCTGATTCTTTACCTCGCAGTCCACACAGCACCTCGTCTTCCCAAATGGTCACTCATTTGGAACTGGCCTGCTTCAACGTTGCTTAACTTCGGTGATCTGGCGAGGACCGGTGTGTCAATGTGATGTTGCTGTATATTGTTGTTGTTGTCGTTGTTGTTAATTCAATAAATTTGACAAAAAATAGAACCAGCATTCTTCGGTTGCCATATAATGAGGTAGTAGAATGTTATGCACAAGAGGATACCGTAGGTCCAATTTTGCCCTGAATTTCTCTATTGTTGGCGCATTTACAACGTACCCTAGAAGTTCATTCCAAGGTTAAAAAATCCTGCTTTGAGAAAGCGGCTCTCTTCCAGTTCTATGGAAATCTGCAATTAAACAGTTTTTGGTGACTTCGGCAGAGATCTATTCCCGGCACAGGATGGATTGCAGGTTTTGATTGAGATCATAATAGAGATCAAGGAGATTCTAGACCAAAATGAGATCACCGTATAAACGCCGGCGCTCAAGGGAGAAAAATGTAAGTTTCTTGAGCCGGTTTTCATAGAGTAAATCTTCTATATGTATTAGGTCGGTGCAAAAATAATGTCGTTTATATATATATATATATATATATATATATATATATATTTGAACGTCTAAAACATTTTTACATCGACTTAATATATACGTTTGTTTATGTATACGTGTTTGTGTTTCTGTAGATCTTAAGGTATGTATTTGGGAATTGTGTGAGTATATCAATATAGATGTTTGTGTGTATGCCTGGCAAATATCAAGGATGCGCTTCTTTGTTTTTAGGGGGTTTTTTTTTGTTTTCTTTGTTTAATACCCTCGTTAATTATTTTACTATTTTTACAAATTTTGTCCAGTATAATCCACCACGCTTCCTGTGCATTCTAACATGACATTTAAATGCCACAAATGATGCGGATGCTGTCAAACGCTCTCTCCATCCCTACTCCCTGAGCATATTTGATTACAATACATGTGTTTATTCTTTAGTTTTTAATCTGATATAAAACAAAATATTTTCACATTAAATGAGTTTATCAGACTTCAGTTGAACTGGGGGTCTCATAAACTCATTTAATGCAAACATAGATGTGTATGTATTCCGTATGGATTTTCAAGGCTTCCCCCGCCCCCATTTTCACAAGTAATCAGATGCACATTATCCTGAAGATAACATGTGTAAGTCGTAAGGATAAAAATGAATTATAAAAATAACTACAACACAAATTTTACGAAGATTCCTTCATTCATTTACTCCCCAAGCTGTGACAGATTGTCAAGATTGATGTAAAACAAGATATTAATTTTATATAATGCTTTTAACTAATTATATATAATTATACATAAATATATAAGCGAGATAAGACGCAAATTAAAGATCAGGTGAAATATCCTGATAGATATTACTTTGAGGTAATACTTTCAGGGTGATCCTAGCCAAAGAGGTAAAGCTCAATATTTAAAAATAGAGCAATAGATAGGTTTAGTGGTTAAAGTTAAATATTTGATACACTGCCTCCACACCCACAAGGACTTTGGATCTCATCTACCAAGACATATTTAAATCACCAACGAATACGGCCGCTTCTTATACCCTTCGAAAAAATAGCATGGAGCAACCATGCATTCTTGTTATATGGCATTACTGCCTTCTCCCCCGGACCACTATTCTGCCGACCTGGCAATAATACCCCGGAATATATCGTACTCCTTCCGATAATGGACTGCCCAGGTTGTATGAAATTCCTTCTCCTATAATTATTTTCCTATAATTATCATTCACCACCCAAAAAACGTTTTCAATATTTCTGCTGAAAAGCAAAATAAGCGTCAATTCACAGCTGAACAGTTTGCTAACTGCACTTCATTTCCTCTGAGGATATGAGCCATTATTGAAAATCCATGGATTAAGTAAATTAGCATAACTCCCCTCTATATATTCCTTGTGTCAAACAATAAATTCTTAATTCGAATATATTTTGATTTTCAGAATTTAAATTTAACCACTAAACTTTGGGTCCCGATTTCGAATCTTGCTAGATACAGCCACTCTGATGAGTCGTAGACGACGAAACACGTGTCAGTGAATAATGCATTTTAAAAATAATATATATCCCTCTCCTCATATGGGGGTACCAAATTGGTTAAAATGGAAAATCATTCCCAACTCGCATTTAAGTAAAATGCACTTTCGCAAATAATTAAATTCATTCAAAACATATCACTTAAACCAAAACAAAACAACATCTATATATACATATATATCTTCTTTACAATGTTTATAAAATTTTATTTATATAAAACACTACACTCTTATGGAGTACTTAGGAATATTTTTTTAGTTCAGGTAAGTAATATACATGAACATACTTTATTATATAAGAAAAGAACAGTGTACTCTGCGCATTAAAATACACTCTGCTCTTTAGACTACTGTTCTAACCCCCTTTAAATTATATATATATATATATATATATATATATATATGAATTGATTAAATAAGTTTGTGTATATCGTTAACGTGAACTAAAACCAATATATATGTTTATGTATAAATGACAAATGATGTATGAAAAAGACAATAAGGCAAACAAATTAAAGACATAAAGAAATTCTCAAAATCGAGAGATCTAGTCGATTTCGTTTGGAGCAGTCTATGAACTGAAAAGAACCCTTTATTCAATACATAGAGGTAGCATGTTCTCGCTACGTCAGCCATAATCGGGTAAAAGTGTTAAGTAATTTGCAACTGTATTCTTGGTATAACCTATAATGAGAATCGAACCTTCAACCAAAACGTGAGAATAACATTCATGATGAGAACAGACGTCTGAATAATCTATAAAGTTCAAGATAATTAATGTGCATAATTTCCATTTCAACATGACGTTACAGATGATATATGAGCTGCAAAATATCTCCCATAAAGTCTTGTAATTTAAAAAAAAATCCTATTCGCGCATATTGCAGCATCAACTGCCAATGCATGCAAATGACCGAGTTGTGTCCAAGATGACATCACAGTGAAGAAGAAGGAAAAAAAATTGTAAAAAAAGAAAATCGAGGCCCGAGTAGGACAGAAATAGACATATTACACAGGTGGCTCCGGAGTGACAGGGAAAGGCGTGTCCTAAACATGGCTGAACAAAGACCAAGTACAGCGTGTCCGACACAGCAGAGTCTTGTTAAGCACGTTGGAATATGAGAAGACTTTTGTACAGGAGAGATTCTATTGTTTATACATTTTTGCCATATTAAGAATTGAAGTATCTGCTGTCAGTTTCGGGAGCGCAGCTCAGTTCACTGAATTGAGAAAAAAATGACAAATACAGTTCCTTTTCTAACCGTTTCTTTTTAAACCGCGTTCGAAACATCAGGTGTCTTCAGTACTGATACTGCAAGATTAATAAGAAACTAGCAGAACCTGCGTGAATTTCATGGTAAATTTTTAAAACACATAAATAAAATGAAATAATTTGCAAAAAAATTGTTTTAAATTTGTCAGTTTTTATTTTTTTATTTTTTAATAAAAAAATAACAAACGACAAATTTGAAACAATTTTTTCGCAAATTATTTTTTAACCTTTTAAAGTTAAAAAGAATTGATTTAAACAAAAAAAATAGATTTTTTCGATGACAATTCAACACATAACGCATTATTTGTTTTTTTTCTCCTGAATATTTTTTATATAAATTACAAAGAAAGAGATGCCAATTCTCTTGCACATTTGTTCTTAATTATAAAAAGAAACTATAATAAAAAAAATTACAGCCTCCTCTCAACATAACTATTTTTTTTATTATAGAATAAAATAGTCGACTTGAAATCGTAAACAGACTGCCATGTTTTTTTTGTTTTTTTTTTTTGGAAAGGAAATTGTTTTAATCATGTTTTTAATTGATAACGAGCGACTATAAAGGGAGATAATTTTTTCCTTATTAATGTTTGCGATGATGATGTTTTTTGTGTGAGTCTGGACGTACGGACAAGTAAATTAATATTTAGATATTTAACGGTTGATATCAGAAAAAGCCATGAGAGTCACCACTTGGATTTGCAAGTATATCTTCCTAGCTTTCATTCAAGGCAACACCGTGTTTATTATGGCTTTGTTTTGTAACACCTACGTCTTAACAAACAAAGCAAAGAACAAAATAAATATGCAATTGGTTCTTTCAAAATATTCTATGAAAAATATTACAGGTTTCTTGCTACGCATATTTCAAAATCTTTATTCTTGTTTGTTTTCGAGATAAAATTTAAAAAAAAATAAAACATGAAATTAATAAAATTAGTCCCATAAGAAATCAAATAAAATATATTTGGCTAGACTCAAGAATTAAATAGAAACTCCTATCTATCTATCTATCTATCTATCTATCTATAAAAGTGAACGTGTCTGTCTGTGTGTCTACATTTCCCTACACAATAACCCTGTCAATTTTAAGTCTACAGACACGAAATTTGATATACAGGGTACTGAGATTTGGGAAAATCTATGTGATCGGTTTTCCGCCATAAATTTGGCTGTTAAGGGGTCAAAGTTCAACAACTTGACCTTTGAGAACTCTACCAAACTCCTCCGACAATTTTGGGTCTAAACACTTGAAATTTTAGATATAGGTTCCTTGGACATGGATCTAACTTTATAACTTGATTTGAGCCCAATAAGGGGTCATAATAGGGGTCAAAGTTTAAAAAATTGACTGCTTTTTTTTTGTGCTCAACATACACCTTCAAACACCCGGGCAACGTCGGGCTGAAATGCTAGTTTAAAAGAAAATCAAAACCGAAACAAACCTATAAACCCAACAAGTAGGGTGACACGATGTTCACCGAGATTGAATCAACGAATGTTTCACACTCCCATAACATTGTCATCGAAATCAGTGAAAGTGTCCATTTTTCAATTAAATCGATTGATTGCCCATTTTATTTGGGGACCCATCATAGTACACCAGGGGAGGAAGCTTCATATACCTCATCGAAGTGACTTAGTCCACAATACATTGTAATCTACATTGCACTGTAGAGAACCTACTCTTTATTTTATAATATTATTTTTATATACAACGGCTTGAATTAAAATTTAAAATGCAAAAGTCAAGTATCATGGTTCAGTTGTGCTCTAAACAGAAACATTAATTTCGAACGCATCCCTGTCATATCAAAGAACCTAATGTTGATTTTATATGACGGAGCTTTCTGCTTGTGTTGTAATAAAACTTTTCAAATGCATTTATACTATTAGGTGGTATAAGGTGCTAAAACTTTGGTCAAAATCGCCTGTTCATTCTTTCAACGGATTTTTTTGATTATCAATACTTATCGAAGACATTCTGACAGAAAACCTATCTAAGAATACTGCTAGATACATACAGTACATTTGCGTGAAATTTCATGAAAATAGGCCCCGCTGTTACGGAGTCTATAGGGAACATACACACACACACACACAGACAATGTTCTTTTTATATGATAGTAGATAGATAAATAGAGATAAAGATTAATTTTCTTAGAAAAGATTTTTCCAAATGTGCGTTCGCATTTTCCTTGTTATTCCTAGTGCTCCTGTAATTATTGGTTTGTGTTTTATTTATTGTACATTTCCTTCAATTCATTGGAAAGTTGGATGAATTTGTTTATCTTTTTCTGTTCCTTTCAGCTTTACATATTAACTTCTTTTTTCTAGGGTAGGGATTTTTGTTCTGAGCTCTCAAAATTAACAGATCTGGCCGCTGTTGATTGCGGTGTAATGATAGTTATGGGGAATTCTAGGAGTTCCACCCTCCCAGGCTTTGCCTCCTCTCTTTGAGAAGGTGTTAGCTTATTGCTAATCACCTGAGGCGCCCTTACCGGGAAATGCCGACAGGCCTGGGCAGGTACTTATTACTGGTCAGAGTGATTTTCGTGCCACAATTCTTGCAGTGGGAGAAAACTAAATTTGGTGAACTTCCCCCCCCCCCGCCCCAAAGATAAAACTTCAATTTATTAAATAAATGCTGACAATTTCATTAAAATCGGATAATTTTCTCTGATTTTATGGTATTTAAAAACATATATCAATGCTTTATCACAAAGATAAGTAGCTCATACCGCCCCCCCCCCATCTTCACTCCTCAACAAAAAATAAATGATATTTTTTTTTAAGGAATAACGTGTGTACACTCTGAAAACCTTAATGGAAAGGGGGGAAAAAGGAAGTTAAAGAGAGAAAGAGGGATCATTTTCGTATATAAATGTAATATTAAATTTCCGGACTATTATAACGTTTTAGGGCAGTGAACCAATTGTTTTCTATGGTAGATAAATCCTGTACTTTTATTACTTTTTGTGGGTTGGTGGGTGTGTACATTCTTAGGTTATTGTGCACGGTTTTATGACCCTGTAACTCTGACTTAATGTCAGTGTTAAAAAAATTGTCTAATAGAAGAATGGCTCGGCAGTCTGGAATCATTTTAGCAGTTAATGTATATCCAAAACTGCTCCCCCACTTAAAATTATAAATTATGCGTTTGTATACTTTATGATTATTGAAGAGCGCATGAGCCCCTAGGCCTGGCATTATCAGTAACTAATATTATTTTTAATTTTCGGTATGTTCTTTAATAAAGTGTTAACATCTTTATGTCCAAAGAATGACAGGTTTTCTTTTTTTTTTTTTTTTTTTTTTTTTAAATATGTGTACACGTGTGATTGGCATCTTAAAGAATGACGAACTGATTGAATTTCGTCCAGTTGACATTGCCGATGGCCATTTTTAACGTTTTATTTCAGTTTTTTTTTTTTTTTTCATTTATCCGTGGGTGGGTTTTATCTCTGTCATCTTGTCATAATTTTCACCTTCTTACTGAAATTATGTATTTTCATCTCAACATTGCGTATTTACCTCCCTTTTCAATCGGTTGACTTGTAATTCCTTCCGTCCTTCCATTAATTTTTTTTTTGTTTTTTTTGTTTTTTTTTATCATTCTATCACTTATTTTTTCAAGAAAAAATTTACGTTTTTTCTTTCTTTTCCTTCATTTAATTTTCTCCATTTTATTGGACTGATTTATAAAAGGAAGTTTGTGTGTGTGCAAGTTCGTTTCCTGTAGATTTTCGAAAGGGCTGGACCGATTTTTATGAAATTTCACACGAATGTACTTTATGTATCAGGCAGTGTTCTTTAATATCCCCGGTATTAGCCGATGATAAATAATCAAAGAAATCAGAGGATATAAGGAACAGTCGATTTTGACTGAAGTTATTATACAACCTAACATCATAAGTGCATTTGAGAAGTTTTATTATCACACAAGCAGAAAGGCCCAGCATATTAAATCAACAGTATGTTCTTTGATATGACAGGGGCGCGTTCTAAATGAATGTTTCCGGTTAAAGCACAATTGACGCATGATACTTGACATTTTCAATTTAAACTTAAATTCAAGTCACTATCACTGCACAGGTGGAAGATCAGGCATATAAATTCAATTTAATTCAAGCCATTATATAAAAGTAATTTGATAAAATACACAGATTCTTTAATGTAAACTACAATGTATTGTGGACTAAGTCACTGTAGGGAGGTATGTGAAGTTTCCTTCTGGTGTATCGTGGCGGGTCTCCAACTAGAGCAGGCAATTAAACGATTTGATTTTAAAAAAAATAGGCGATTTCACCGATTTTGATGACAATAGTTGATCCTTTTTTAATCCCGGGAAACGTCCATTCTCCCTGCTAGTCAATCTATTATGAGAACTTTGATAATCTTGTATGGCTGATGGTTTGCAAACCGGATGTATTCGGTAGTAAGAGAATGGAATAAGAGGAGAGACATATATTAGATGCAACGAAATATGTCTTAAGATAGGGTACTGCTGCCACGTCTGAAGATGAGCTGCTCAGAGCACCCTTGCCTACCTTGAAAATCTAAATGATGTTCTTTTTCTCCTCCTTACAACCTCTTTATCACAAAAGAGATGCGATTTGCAACGTCTCTTCTCCAAAAAAGAAGTTCTAAGGAAAATAAAAAAAAAACATCCTCTACAGGTTGGAACGATAAAATTGTCGCCCTAGAAAAGACGCCATGATTCCATTTCCGTTTTATGAAAACAGGTTTTCTTTTCTTTCTTTTCTTTCTTTTATTGTTACAGAGCATCTACTATGAGCCTTCTATCGTGTTTGAATATAACACAATGTTCAACAAGTGAGATCGGAGATGCACTGCTGTACAACTAATGCTCTCTACCGATCTAAGTTACAATAACTGGACTATTGTCAGTATCCTCAAGATGCATCGCTGGATTGCCTCGAATAACAGAGACGTGTCCAGGGTGATTAAAACTAAGTTTCCAATCACGGTTATAGTCTTTGGTGTGGCTTCAATGGGGGCCACATCATACGACATAAAATCTTTTGAAGTCAGCTTGAAAGTCAATACCAAGGTGTACCTGGATGTTCTGAAGGGTGTGATGATACCCTGGTGCAAGCAAGTGACCGCTAGCAGGCTCTGGGTGTGGCAGCAGGATCTGGCGCCGACCCACAAGTCCAAAGAGACCCAGGTTTGGCTTCAGAAAGAGTGTTACGACGTTGTACGCTTCTCTCGTTGGCCCCTCCTCCCTCGACCTGAACCTGCTGGGCTACTTCGTTTGAACATACGTCGAGAACATCACCAACATGACCTCCCACGACACGAAAGCTAGCGTGATCGCTGCCATCCGCTGAGTATTTGCCAAGCTCCCACCAGCGCTTGTGGAAATGGCATGCTTTCGGTTATGGAGATGTATCAAGGCATCTACATTGAATAAATGTCAGCTCTACTACATAATCAAGATACCTGAATTGATTTTTTTTCAATAAGTTTTAATTGTTTTTTTAGGCGACACTTTTATCATTCCACCTTATACTGTATCTGCTCTGTAGTTATTTTCATCGAAAGTGCTCAACTGAGTTTCCGTCTATGCTCCCCCCCCTTGTGCAAAACCTTCATAACAAACACTCGTCTAGCTACAGCCGATATCAACAATTTCCCTTAGTCTTGCTTTGTGCCTAAAATTAGAGTAACAACTTATCAAAGCACAAGTCCACTAGTGATAATGGATCAGTAATGGTAGAACTTGGGTAGAGTTTGATTATTTAAGAGAACTGCTCAACAAGAATTTATTTACATCAGACATGAAAACAACCGTGTTATATAAACAGCCACATGCAGTATTCCACAGACTAGTAGTTCTTTGAAAGAAACGTTGTTCATGGAATTTTCATTTTAGGCACAGATAAAGAATAAGGGGAATTGTTGACAGTAGTTTGTAACTAGACGAGTGTTTGTTGTGAATGTTTTACAGGGGAAGGGATGAGCATAGATTGAAGCTCAGTCAAGCACTTGCTATGAAAATAACGATAGAGCAGAGATGGACTCGCAACGTCTTTTCTATAAGAAAGGGGAAGTACTTTCCTCTTAAATGAATAATAAAAGCAAATCCATGAATAAAAATTTAAAAAAAAAACGTTCAAAATTTACTAAAATTGCTATATTCGATATTAAATGTAAATGGGTTTATAAGCCGATTATATAATTTTTTAAAAAAATCATTAATTCGAGCAAAACTTTATTAAACTTTGGAGACTTTTGAAACTATAAAATAACACGTTTATAATTATCCAAACAAACAAGAAGAGTATCCATTCAATATTACCAAATATATTTTATTCATGATATTAAACTTCATCCACAGTCTAACTTCTGGTTGGGGATTCAGTTTTCCATATTTTATTTATTAAATTCTTAGGTGTAAGTACAGAATAGTTAACAAAGTCCCCACTTTACTTTGTTAAGAATGGCTTTCTAAATAATAATGTTGTTATATCTACACAGTCCTTAAACTGGAGAAGATTATTTAGAAAGAAATTCTTAGCATAGTGAGGGTTGTTTTGTTAACTATTCTGTACTTTCTCCTGGCAATTCAATAAATAAATAAATTATAAATAATAAAAAAAACACTTGGTAAATTAAATGAGCGAGCAACCCCAAAACAGGAAGTCTATAATATCAGGAACTAAATCTGACTAAACACCGTTTCCTGCTGACTTTGATTCCGGTACTCTTCTCGTTTGCCTATCCTATTCATAGGACCTTATGCAACAATTTGATTTGGCACAAAATAATCCAGTAATGATTGATATGCCGGAGAACAAATCAAAAAGAAAAAAAAATAATTGTAGACGGGTTATATTTCATTTCATCTTCACTCACATCCCAAAAGTAAGTATTAATATTATATAATTTGGATTATTGGATGACTGTTTTATTCTTGAGTTTGTTTACACATTTCGATCGATGTAACCTCTGACCTTCTTCAGGTGTATCTTGTCAAACTCGAGAATCTTTCTGATGAACTCAAACAAGGACTGATGGCATAATAGATAAAATACTAGGTAAAAGTCTAAGTGACACTTTCTTGGGGGTTGAAGGTTTCAATCCTCAGTGCGTGTGATATGAAAAATACAATTGTGAATTACTTATGACTGACAGAATGACAGCATCCTAACCAGTGCGGATTAAATGATTGCATTCAAAAGTTCATGTTGATTTCTTGTTCAATAAAATACATCTGAAGAAAGTTGGGGATTATATTGATTAACACTTTGTCCAAATTACAATGATGCGAACAGTAGCCCAAATAATCTAAACGACCAATCGTCATCAAAAAAATTCGGAAACATAAGATTATATTGATTGTGTCAAGGCCAAGAACTGTAAAATGTGAATATTTTGTGACGAATCAGAAGTAAGATAAAAAAAAACAAGCATTATAAATAGGAATGTTTGTAAATATTTATATAGTTATTTTAACATCTAATACATTTTCAATAAATTACTAATAAATCAATGAAATTGTTAAATGTCTATTTAACTCCAAATTCGAGGTAAGAGCACTAAAAGTATGCACGAATGTGCAATTTAACCACGCTGACCAACGAGTCAACTGTAATTATCTTCTATCAGATACAAACTTTCCGAAATTTCATTTATAAACGTGTCCATGCACCTCTATGTGAGGCTCTGGCCGTCTGTTATTCAGTCCATCCATCTATTTCTGTGTCTGAAGTAGCATTTCCGTCAGTCTGACACACTTAAGTTTAAAATACAGTTCTTTTTAGTCCACCACGCTTCCATTTAAAATGACCAGTCAGGATTGTGGACAGAAGTTGCATGCAGATAAATGATATGAGAATGATACGATGGATGTGTAATGTCAAACTTGAAGATGGACTTTTGTCTTATAACCTCAAAGGAAGATTTAATTTGGCGAGTATAGGAAGAATATGAGATTTGATGGTGTCACCATGTTGAAAGTATAGTGCAGAGTTCTGGGATCAGTAAACGTAGAACAGTTAATACTCTTTTTATAAGAGCATTAAGTTTCAGTTTAAAATAGTTCTCTTGCTGTCTAGTGAGAGTTGAGGACATGCGTTGCATAAGAGAAATGATAGAAAATGATGCAATAGATGTGTGAGTATGTCTTAGGCAGGCTTAGGTCTGATAATCTCGAAAAAAGATTAAATCTCTACAGTGTAGGGTGATGTCAATCTGGACAGTGCAGGGTGATATATCCACAAACGTATGCTATAGCATATATATAATATCTTGTCCGTTATAAAGAACAGACAAGAGTTCTTATTTACTAGATGTAGAACAGTTAAGATAGCAGGTTCAGTTCATAAAGGAAGACCAAGGAAAGCATGGGAGGAAATGATACAAATTGAGTTGAGGAGAAAAAATTAAGACCTGGACAGAGATAGGTTAATAATCACAAAATTGCAACCGATCTAACATCTCGTCTATTATTTACATGAAAAACTGGTTTTGTTTGCAATCCTCAAGCAATGCTCACTTGGAACCATAGAGATTCAAAGCCTCTATCTACTGCGACATGGGCCCTGAAGGGCGATTAAGGTTGAATTTTTTTAGTTTTTATAAATTCAAAGTATTCCAATAATAAAATAATATACCATTTGGTATGGTCCTGACGATGGAATAGCAGAAAAAACTTGGATTTATAAAACAAAAAAATCCAACCTTGATCGCCTTTCAGAGCCCATGGAGCAGTGGGTATTTATTTGCTCCCCCACCGAGCAAATTAGGCACAAGGCCAATTTTTAATGTGAGTAGTGAAGGGAGGAGGAAGGGACAAAGTGGACCAGCTCCCGAGAGGTGGGAAATGGTAGCTGGTTAAAGGTCAGGTATGTGGGGTTGCCCCCACATCTGGCCCCTGCCTGCAGCATCTGTCGGAACAGATGGTATTTATTTGCTCCCCCACCGAGCAAATTAGGCACAAGGCCGTTTTTTAATGTGAGGAGTGAAGGGAGGGGGAAGGGAAAAAGGGGACTAGCTCCCGAGAGGTGGGAGATGGGAGCTGGTTAATGGTCAGGCATGTGGGGTTGATATTTATTTGCTGCCCACCTCAGCAAAATGTGGCACAAGGCCGGAAAGTGGGAACCCCGCAGGCTCCCCTAAAGGAGGGGCACTCCTGCAATTTTAAAAATTGCCTGAGTAACCCCGTCGGCATTCCCTGGTCGGGGCGCCTCAGGCAGCAAGCAATAAACTTGCCCCACCGGAAAGCCCGGTGGCAAGGCCTGGGAGGGTGGACCTCCTAGGTATTACCCAGGCGGTGTACCTCAGTCCAACAGGTGCTGGGCCGGTTCCCGGCCCCTCACCTGTTGGACTGAGTGTCAAGTGACGAATCCTTGACTTGACTGGTCAGGCATGTGGGGTTGCCCCCACATCTGGTCTTTGCTAGTCATAGCTAGTCATAGCTAGTCATAGCTTGCAGTATCTGCCGGAACAGATACTACACTTTGATCTTGTCGCCTGGGTCCCGGAGGACCTTCGGCCAGTGGCCCATGGAGCAGTGGCTAGAAATGCTGAATTTCTGTTTCCAGGTGCGCATTGTCTTAAGATAGTGGTTTCAATCCTACCCAAACTCGGCCATAGGATTAGTTGGCCAAAATCTGATGAGAGATGACTGAAGTTTTGCTTATTCTATTAGTAGTCATCGCACGAGGAGATAACTCATGCTTAACTTATACCTGTTTTCCTGTTTTTTTCTCAGTTATATGAAAGTACATCCGTTAACCACTTAGCCAAAAGTAAAAAGGAAAATCTGGATTAATAGTTGTATAAGTAGTAGTAATATGATGGGGAGGAGACAACTCTGGCTTTACTTAACTAAGTGTTTCACATTTCTCACAGATATCCGAAATTAGTCGGAAAAATATGTGATTGTTTACTTTATTCAAATAGTAGTAATCACAGGGGGAGATCACTCGTATTTTACTTATTTTTATAGTAGTGATTCACAAAGGGAGACGGCTCATGTTTTATACGTTTCTTTTTTTTTCTGTGAATTTTCAATGATGCATTTTCTTCAATCTTTTTTTTCTTTTTCATCTACTGTTTTCAGGTATAATAATCACCGAGCGTTCTTCAGATTTATCTCGTTCCAGACCGTTCTATTTAATCTGGTGCTGTTGTTTTGGTATTCAAATTACTCGGCAAACTATTTATTTATTTATTTACTGATTTATTTATTTTTTTTAGAATGGCCCTATTTTATCTCCAGAGTTTTATCCCTATCATCTTTTCGTTATCTCTGCATTCATTCCAAAATGATCTATTTTCCTTCCTGAGATTCGAATTTAGTCCTCGACTTTATAAATTTCTCCGTTTCTTGTTTCGATCTCCTTCGCTTGCTCGCTATCTACCTCTTTACGTTTTATTCTTATCCTTCACTACTTTCATTCCTACGAGTCTTAAACAGGACAGTGGTTAGAACTATGATGTTAGCAATAACCGCCATGTTGCCTACATCCATACCAATGATGTCCATCATTAACATCCACACCCAATGAATACAACTATATGTTTTACAACACACACTTGAGAACTTCATTATTTAGAAGCGTGCCAGCAAACCTGCTACATACCCCACAAAGAAAGAAAAAAAAAATTAAAACTAATGTTATCTTTATTGTTCAAGCCTTTTATGTGACGTGTATTATTTGTTTCATTTCATTTCAGTCGAAGTACTCCGAAAATCAAGGGACTACTTCCTAGAGCTAAAACTTGATCTATATTTGAGATACATAGATAATCGACTATTCCATTAAAGTTTTCCTTACCCAAATACTGAGTTAGTAAATGCGTTGGAAATATAATTTTCCTTCCCTTAAACGACCATATACTTTTCTTGCGGTTTCTTGGTTTTACTGGATTCCAGAACAAGCATTCCCTTTGTCTGGTGGAGTGTCCTGCTTCGTGCGGTTATTTGAGGCAACATCACTTGAAGAAGGTGCACCATTCTTCATAAAAAAAGACAACTAGTAGGAGTTAACCACGCCGAGAAGATCTTATCAGGGCAGTGAATACTATGTGATTAGTGAGTATGAATATTTTGTAAGGATTTATTTGAAGAAAATAAAGTATTCTCATGTCATGTTTCCCTGCCAAACATACCTTAGACATTCTAGGATAGTGTCTAATAGGCAATGAAGTTCTCTACTTTTACTAGTGTGTGTGTGTATGTGTGTATGCATATATATATATATATATATATATATATATATATATATATATATATATATATATATATTAATTTTCTTCCTTTGAAGATTGTAACACTGGGTATGGAGCAGCCAAACCAGCTGCCAACATTGCCCTGCTTTTTATTGAAACCAACCGAGAGCTCTTTTTTGTGTCCTCGCTGTTCCCTTGAGTGCAATTGTCCGGATCTCTTTTGCACTTGGTTCACCAGGAATATTAGTTCGGTAGGACTTCAAGTTCTTCTTCCTAAGCCCCGCGGCACTCTGTAGACTGGTATTTTATATATATATATATATATAATGTGTGTACAGGAAAATTTCTTAAATTAATGAACGGATCATGAATTTTGGAAAATATATTCTAGGTAACATGAACACATAAGTTTTTTTGTTTTTTTTTTGGAAAATTTACCATTTAGTGATGCGTTCATCTAAACCCAAGCTCGCGTTGCTTCTAAAACGCCTTCAAAATGAAATGCAAAAAGATTTAATAGAGAAAGGAATTAATCATAATCTCTTTTTCTCTATACTTATCTCTTGCACACATTCTATCTCTCATATATATATATATATATATATATATATATATATATATATACATACATATATGTATATATATTCACTTTATCTGTTTCTCACCTCTCTTCTTTTCTCTTCATAATCTTTTCTTGTAGTATTTATCTCACACCGCCACTGCTCTCGTCTGACTTTTCCTCTCTCCTTTCTCACTCTCCCCAGCTTCCTTTGTGCTAATTATACTCAAGACTGCTTTCCTCGTCTCATCCAAAACACTAATATCTGCAAAAATCATACTTTCATGGAACTTTAAAACAAATAGAAAGAGTAGAAATAAGAATATATAAGAACAAATATTAATTCTCTGTGGAACCAAAATAAGTGGGCTTTGCAGAGATTCCAAGAATTATTACCATATTCTTGCTTACATACTTAACAGTTTGGGAACAGAAGGAAAACAGAAAAACAAAATTGCATGGCATGAATCTTTTAGTTTCTTGTTTTATTTTTGTTCTGAAAAGTCAAAGAATTATTTTTGTTAAATACTGCTAAGCAGTTAATAAAATTCACAGAAAATAAAACTATGCAAAGTTATTATCTGCACATTTCGTATTAAAAATGTAGAATTCGTCGAAGGAAGGTGTTGGAAAACGAATTTGGAAGTAAAGTTCAAAGAAGAGTGTAAAGAACAAGACAGGATTGTGCAAGAATGAAAATAATTTGGAATGGGAATCCAAATGAATATTGAGGTTACAGGTTCAATCTTCAGTGTGGTCGACACTCAAAGTGCAAATGCATATTACTTGGAATTTCTACCCAATCTTGGATGATGGAATAATAGCATACTAACTCCGTGGATTTAATAAAGGGTTTCATTCAAAATTCGTTGCAAATTCCTCCCTCCCACCCACTGCTCTCATTTTCTCTCTCCCTCCAACCCACTGCTCTCATTTTCTCTCTCCCTCCCACCCACTGCTCTCATTTTCTCTTTCCCTCCAATCCACTGCTCTCATTTTCCCTCTCCCTCCCACCTACTGCTCTCATTTTCCCTCTCCCTCCCACCTACTGCTCTCATTTTTCCTCTCCCTCCCACCCACTGGTCTCATTTTCTCTTTCCCTCTAATCCACTGCTCTCATTTTCCCTCTCCCTCCCATCCACTGCTCTCATTTTCCCTCTCCCTCCCACCTACTGCTCTCATTTTTCCTCTCCCTCTCACATACTGCTCTCATTTTCTCTCTCCCTCCCACCCACTGCTCTCATTTTCTCTCTCCCTCCCACCCACTGCTCTCATTTTCTCTCTCCCTCCCACCCACTGCTCTCATTTTCTCTCTCCCTCCCACCCACTGGTCTCATTTTCCCTCTCCCTCCCACCCACTACTCTCATTTTCCCTTTCCATCCCACCCACTACTCTCATTTTCCCCTCCCACCAACTGTTCTCATTTTCCCTCTCCCTCACATCCACTACTCTCATTTTCCCTCTCCCTCCCACCGACTGCTCTCATTTTCCCTCTCCTTCACATCCACTATTCTTATTTTGCTTCTCTCTCCCACCCACTGCTCTCATTTTCCCTCTCTCTTACATACATATATTTATATGAGAGATGAATTTTGCCCATCTCTTTCATTTACCCATTTCTTCAATTGTATATGCATCATAATCATGTTGACGCGCTTGTTCTCATTAGATCACCGAAGTTAAGGAACATCAAGCTTGGTCACTACCAGATGAGTGACCATTTGGAGATACCAAGCATTGTATGTCGGAGGACTTTAACATCTCCCTGAAAGAAGTGCAAAAATGTATCATTGTTATCCCCCCCCTACCCACGGGAGACAGGTGACTTTGGTTGTGAATTTAATATTCCCATGACATTTCTACCTTTGAAGGAATGCAGTTTAGTCCGCCTAGGTTGAATGCTGTGTTTTTGTTGTCTAGTAAATTGTGTTCCTATCTATACATAAGCATTACAAAGTAGACTGAGTTGTTTCTAGTACTTCATGCAATTTAATTAGTTTAGCTTTGAGATTCGACAATCATTGCAGTAATGAACGTTAATAGAACTTGAAAACTGACTGCTTGCAATGACACAATAACGCAAAAGGATAATTGTTAAAGATCGCGGCCAGATCAGAAAGCAAGAAAAAATTTGTATTGGCATTAAAAATGTTCTGTTTTTTTGTTTCTTTTTTTGTTTTTGTTTTTTTTTGTTTTTTTTTTTGTTTTTTGATAAATATTAATAAATGAGGAAGCATTTAAATTTAATATCAGCTTAGTATCACGCATGTAACTTAAGAAACACGCATTTAAAATGTATCGTACTTATGTGAATAAACGAAATTAAACTATATCAGGTCAAATTCGATCGCCATCTTGTTTTGATTTACAGCATGAAAGCATTTTTAATGCTTATACAAAAAAATCCTTTATCGCATTCTGATCTGGTTGGGATTTTTAACGAATAGTCAGGCAAAGGCTTAGAACTACCAGTCTCTCACTTTTTAAACAGTGTTCAAAAGGGAGTTGCCAACCTAATAGATCCCCGCACTGTCAGCTAGGCTTCAACCTCTGTCCCATCGATGAAGTGTTATATCCCTCTGCCTGTTTTACAAGTATTCTAATGGTAGCTTCTCCAACGGACTACAAGCCCTTGTACCCCCTCTATATAAGTACCTTTGACAAGCATCAAAATTTCACTCCTATACAGTAGAGATCCCCAGATGCAAAAAAGCCTTTTACTATCCTAGTTTCTTCACTGGGACTGCTAGACTTTGGAATTTCCTTCTGGGTTCCTGCTTTCCTGCCTGTAGAGACATGCAGAAATTCAAGTGTAATGTCAGCAGACATTTTGCTGCTCAATTCCTACATAGTATCCCTGCAAGTTATATCTCAGAAAGTAGCCCTGTGCCTTGTTTGGTGTTAACATGTAATTAAAAAGAAAAATAACAAGACGGCAAACTAGTATTTTTAGTTAGATTTCATAAAAAAAAAAACAAGCTCGCACTTTTTTTATTTTTGTCGTTTGACCTTGAACATTTGGATTCTGTTTTTAACTTGCCACTTATTAAGTCGTAAGTAAATCTTCTTTCAGAAATTGTCAGTTTAGCTCAAAACTCTGGTTTCCTCTTGGAGGAAATCAACTTCCTGATAGTTACCCTCTTGAAAGAAGAAATGACAAACAAATATATTGGATTCACTCTTTGATGACATCTTCATGCAGCTTCTCTTTTATTTATTTTCTCTCTTCATCTTTCTCATTCTCTCTCTTCCCGATCATTTTATCTTTTATGGGTATTTCACATAAGCACTAACATATTTTGTCTTTCACCATATATCTATCTATCTATCTATCTATCTATCTATCTATATATATATATATATATATATATATATATATATATATATATATATATATGTGTGTGTGTATAAAGTAGCTTCCTTCAGTGTTGACAGACTATAGATATCTGCTATAAGGTTGCCTGCACATAGAATTTTTGTGGCAAGATTTGCAATCTCCGACCACACTTCTGAGTCTACGTTGTTTTAAATACCTATATCAAGTGGAGGTTCACAGCGACTCAAAACAATGCCGAGAAAAGCAGAGAGCACATACGGCGCCTACAATTCCCAAAAGGTCACCCATTTGGTACTAGCCAGGCTAAACGTTGCTTAACTTTGGTGATCTGACGAGAATCTATGTTTATACATGATTATGTCGAAATATATATATAATTTAGTAAGCAATGAAAATGTCAGTTAAGTTACACAGATCTTCTGCATTTAATCCCCATGAGGAATCGTCAGGCTAAAATGTATTTTACTTTTAAGATTTCTTATAGGGATGAAAGGCTTTGATGATATCTTCATGCAGCGTCTGTTTTTATTTACTTGTTTTCTCTCTTCAGCTTTCTCATACTCTCTCTCTGTCTCAGATTTTTATTGTTTATAGGTATTTCACATAAAAGACTAAATATGTTAGTGTTTATCATATATATATATATATATATTAAGTAATGTGATTGATAATTTAAAAGTTAAAAATCAAATCATAATTAAATTAAAAATCCGTTTCACAAGAAGGAACAACAACAAAATCAATTATCTGTACGATTGATTCGGAAAACAGTGTTTTTTATTGTGGTAGACATCAAGTTACAGGCAATAATTATTACATATAGTTTTTTAATAAGCAAGGTCTCCTCGTCAGCAAATTTTGAAGGGTTTTTATTAAATTTAAAAGACACCATAAATAAACCTAGCATTAAAAGTAAGGCAGATGTATCTGAAAAAAATGAAATAAACGGTCTGGATTTAAAATTGATAAGAAAATTAATATGGGTTAGAGATAGAAAAGAAATAGAGTAAAATATAGATTTGAATTTAAATTATAAGTTTGCTTTAAGTACAACATTACAAGTATATACATGCATATATATGAAAAAATAGACACATACATGCATATACATAGATATACAGGTATATACATAAAAATATAGGTACAAAAATTTACCTTTTAATATTTAATATTGTTCTAATCTCCTTTAAATTATATATATATATATATATATATATATATATATATATATATAGTAAGCAATGAAAATATGTCAGTTAAGCTACACAGATTTCCTGCATTTCATCTCCTTAAGGAATCATCAGGCTAATATGCATCTTAGTTTTACAATTCCTTATGGGGATGAGATATGTGGAAGAATCTGTGTAGCTTAATTCTTATATATTTTCACAACTTACTACCTGACTTATTAAACACTGTTGAATCAACTAGTGAAAATCGATACATAAAATATATCTTCTCATACATTTTTTGTAGATATATGAAATGGTAATATATTTATTAACACACACGTGTGTGTGTGTGTGTGTGTGTGTGTGTGTGTGTGTGTGTGTGTGTGTGTGTGTGTGTGTGTGGTATATAAATTAAAGAGCAGAATTATATCATACTGTGATTTTATATCATTTCCAAGCAAAAGAAATTTTACACATCTTTCTGGCAAAAGACAAATCAAAGCACACTTGAATAAAATCATTTCATGGAATGTGGTAAAATATTTTAAGGAGTCTAGACGCAAAGTCTAGTATTATTATATTTTGACTTGAATCTGCATAAGGAGACACAAGAATGGTGTAAAACTGTTCCGTTGAGGAATTAATTTATCAGTCCTGATATCAATACAGTATCGTTCATACTGAGGACTGAATCCTCCCCAACCTGCAGAAAACTGTTAATTAGAATGGATTACCATTTAATACTTTTATCCGTTGTATCACCGGTTCATGAGTAATGATATACCTTGGACTTCAGACAGATATGAAATAAATATAATATATATGAGAGAGAGAGAGAGGAAAAGAGAGAGTAAGGTTAAGAAACTTCTATCATTACTAACCAGCAGAGCGTTACAACTATTGAACATAGGAAGAGACTATCAGTTCAACCTGAATCTTATTAGCTGATGAAAAAGTCTCAAATCTAGTAGGTCCTGAACTATTGGCCCAGCTCAATCGTCTGCCATATCACCGCAATGTTGTATCTATTTGCCTGCTTTACAAATAATTTAATGGAATCTGCTCTGATGAACTCACAGCAATTTTTCCTCCTCAATGTGCATACTCTTGACAAACCTGACAACAACAAAATACCATCCCTTCACTTTTGAAGTAACTAGATGCCGTAAAGCCTTCTAATCTTATAGGTTCTATTCTGGGACTGCTAGACTTTGGAATTTCTTCCCTGTTTCCTGCTTCCCTGACTGTACTACCATGAAGGAATTTAAATGTAATGTGAACAGACATCTTGCTGCCCAATCTAACCAGTCCTCTGTAGACCTGATGCCAAATAGTAGCCTGTTCGTCCAAATAACAGTCTATCTTGTTTGGAGTGTAAAAGAGTAAAAAATAAAATAACTGAACCTTACATCCAAACGCCACGATTGTTTTGCTTCATCGAACTTTAACCTCATTTTAGTCCATTTCGCCTTAATCGTGGTTTTCGTTTGGCTTTTCTGCTTGTCAATCTCGTTTGATTTGTCACAATCATTGACGCCCGTTTCAACCCATTTGCCATGTTTGTTTTTGTTTCCTTTATTTTCAGTGCATATGGTGTTTAGGTTTTCTCTCCTGGCGCTTTGATGTCATTCCAAGTATCCTCTTTCTTTTATATTGGCACCGAAATTTAGACACAGCTGATTGGGAAAAGCCAATGTATTTCAGAAAACACTCGGCTGTGAAAGACATTTTTGAATGTTTTTTGTTTTTTGTGTTTTTTTGTTTTTTTTTTCGATCGGTTCCTTTGTTCCACTGAGAGTTCCTTTATGGTAGCCATGTTTCCTTTCAATTAGTCATACCTCACTGACTTCTGGAGGTCTGTAAAATTTGTCCCTTAACTATTTCTGTATTTTTCATATGAGGATTGATAATTTCTATTCTATGAATTATTTGGACTACTGTTCTCATCTTGGTGCTTTTCTCACAATATTTCCTGCACAGAATTTCCAAAAGAGCATCTTAATCCATGAGTGTATCTTGCTCTCGTTGCGTCAGCCATAAACAGGTTCAGGATGACCCCCCCCCCCAAAAAAAAAACAAAAGTTAAATGAAGGTAATCTAGAACATATGTTGTAGAACGGAGAAAAAAAGGCCAAAGACACTAATGTTTTGATGTGATATTTTGAATATAATAAGCTAGTTATGACCAAAGTTTCATTTCATTCGAACAAAACACTAAGAAACGGGACCTAATTAGAGTTGGGGCCCGTTTTTTTTTGGGTCACCATGTATAAATTTTTAGTAATTCATAATTTAAAGTATAGTTTATACTGACGACTGAACTCTCCCTAACCTGCAGAAAACTGTTAATTAGAATTGATTCCCGCTTACTGCTTTTATCCGTTGTGTCACTGGTTCATGCGTAATAGTATACTTTGGGCTTCAGGTAGATACGAATTATCAAATTAGTAATAGATCGTCTTCATCAATAAGGGATTACTAGTTTCACTATTAGGATTAATCATACTACAGTTATCTTGGATGTTATTTTCACGTTTTGGCCGATGTAACCTCCGACCTTGTTCCGATGTATATTGTCATACTTTGGAATCTTCATGTAGAACTCAGGAGTCTGTATAGGATTTTAAATTGAACCCTCTCATTTAATCGATGGGGATTGCTTGCTCTCGTCCCTTCAATAATTTGTGATTGCATTTTTAGTATCGCTTGTACTGATTGCCGAACTTTTTCTAACCTGCAGAAGAGACACATTATCACAATTATTTGTTGCGCGATGGGCCCATGGGTTTGCAAAGATACACATGAGGAAGGTCAGATGTTACATCGGCCGAAACGTTTTGTGAATGATATCTAAGATGAGAACAGTAGTTTGAATCCAAATTCTTTCTTACACCGATTTGCGTAGTGAGATTTCAATTGGCATTTGTTCTAGAAATTCAAATTGCAAGACCATTCCATAATTTTCTACTTACATGATGTGGAAAAACAGTTGTATCATTACTTGCATGGAGTAGACTCAAGGTATATTTGATTTCAAATAAATCTTAAACTAAAATATAATACGCATGAAATGCGCTTGAAAGCCAAATCACAACGTAATATTAGGAAAATAAACAAATATTTTACTTGCTTGAAATTTATAACAAATATATTTCAGAGGTATCCTCCACCTTCAGGGTGTTGTTTCTTTTTGTTTTTCTTTTCTTCTTCCTTGCCATGTTGTAAATTTGGAGAAAGAATTCTGTTTGTAAAGAGCCGTGCGTTGTTTCTAGCGGTTGTATTTTGAAATGCTTGAACTGTGCGTAGGCAAAGCGAAAATAACGTCAAAGAATGAGAGTTCATATAGAAACGTTGTTTTAATCGGAATAAAATAAACTACGCATCAAGTGCGCCCGAAAATCAAATACAACGTAATGTTTATTCTCCTAATATTACGTTGTGATTTGGCTTTCACGTGCACTTGATGCGTATTTTATTTTATTAAAATTAAAACATCGTTTCTATATGAACTCTCATTCTTTGAAATCTTAAACTGCCTGAAGATTTCTGAATGATATATATAATTTTTTTGCCACCGCCAGCCTACAATATACTTTAATGTGACTATTTTTTTACTAATGAGTCACTACGTATCAAGACCAAAAGCCACTCAAGGATACAGTTTAATGAAATAGTTAGCTTGTGTGAGACATACGATGGCTTTACTAAGGAAAATAGAAACTCATATATGGTAAGATTTATAAAATATATATATATATATATATATATATATATATATATAAGTGGTAGTAGGCAGGCAGGCTCGAACCCCTGATGGGAAGGCGGAAAAGAAAGTGAAAGAAAGCCTGACGTTTTACCCCCACTCCACGATGCGACCGGAAGTTCGAAACGTTGAAATTAGTAAAGCCATTCCAATCGATACAATGACTTGCAAAAATGGCAATGCCAAAAAAAAAACGACCCCCCTTGTAGAAAACTGCCCAGTTGTGGGGGAAGGAATTAATGATTTTAGCCAATTTTTCGATATTTCTCATCCGAAGAGTCGATTTAAAACGATACCGACCTCGTGAAAATCCGTCGCTTCGGTCAAAAGTTTTAGGCAGACATAGAAGCATACATACATACATACATACATACATTTAAACAGACAGGTGAGATTTATATTATAGATATATATATATATATATAATGTACAGAAATGCTTTAATGAACAATAAAAGAATCTTTCGAAATAATGATTTTTGTTCTCTGCATTAAAATCGGCTAAAAACAAGTTCTGCACTATCGTGCTATTAATAGAATTTTCTTTTTTCAAGCCCCTCCTCTACTGATCTAGGTAACGTGTGGTATTAGAAGGCAGGTGACTGATGTAATACGGGAGCAATCAGGGATACTTCTAGCCATGATTTCATACTTCGTTGGGTTGATGAAAAAATTCTTTGGTTACAATGGTCAGGACAATCAGCCAGGATGGGCACTGCTTGGGCAGATAGAAATGCAACTTACTGCCTGTATAACTGCAATATATCAAAACACTTTAAAGAACCGCGTGAATGGGGTTCTGAATGATGAGCAACAATGAATTCATAGATGCCTCGAGGGAGCAAGATGTAGGGTTACAGCATACAATGGCTGTACTAGGCAGGGTACCACTTGGATGTATGAATGAATTTTAAAATTTATAACTTACAGATGATTTCAGATTATGTAGACTGCATGTATATCATGTGAGGCTGTAATGACCCATCAAAAAAAACTTTCAATTATAAATGTGCAGACTGTTTTAAAAAGAAAATTATCAATAAGTTATGACATTTGTTATTTGTTTTTTTTTTATGTATAAGCTTAGCACTGATGAGCTACCCGTACCAAAATAAAACATATATACAGTGAACTATATATTTAAATATTAGTATGGGTTGAAAGAATTGTATGCTTATATAGTAAATGAACTGTACATTTTTTGGAACAAGCATAATTGAGTGTCTGTTTCGACTGAAGCGGTATAATATATATTGAGTTCTAACAAGTATATTCATCCCACAAGAGAACAGAAACAGCATTATATCTTTCTTTTTAAAATTCTAACGTTGTTAAAAGAATTCACTTCTTGTTATGAATGCTATACACACTTTGAATGCTAATGGATACTATTTTTTTGGTTTGAAAATAAAACAGCATCATCCAATTCACATTCAAAACACAACAAATATATTTTCAAATATTGAACTTGTATTTTATTGTCTTCAAATCAATCATCCCGAAGAAGCCTTGAAATAAAGACGAAACGTTGATTAACCTATAATTTTGGTGTATACTTTTTTTATCTTTCCATCTACATCTGTATATGGACTATTTTTGTTTTCTTAGTCTTATATACTATTCCATTGTTTATTATATCTATCTTTGTATTTATCTACTTCTCTTCCCCTGTGTATTCCCCTACTCTCCTATATATATGTCCCTCCTTTCTCCCATCTTCTTTCTACATACATTTTCAACATGCTTTCCGCTGTTGTATGCATATAATTGTTCTCTATCTCATTTCTAAGCTAATGTCCTTACGCCAGCCTTTTTTGTAGCTATATAACCAGTCTGTTTTCTTGTTTTTTCATTAAAAAACGACCCTGGTGTCTAATTCTGTCCCGTGGGGAGGCATTGTAAATAGGAGCCAGTCTTTTTTCTCCTCTTCTGATGAGAAGCGTTTGTCTTCGAAATACCACGGCCTTAAGAGATTCTGTTTTCTTTTTGCTTGTTAATCTGATGATGTAATAAATTTCATTTAACTTGGAGGTCTTATTTCTTACAATAATTTTCCCACTTAACCACGTAGAGCTTTTACTATCTCGATAAGTTTGTTAAAAGATTATTTGTGTCTTTATCAATTTTATTTATTACTATATGTGCGTGTATATATATATATATATATATATATATATATATATATATATATATATATATATAGCGTCGTTGTGTGTATGCATGTACGTATAGTCTAAGTGTGATAAAGATTGGATGAGTATTTTCTTAGGACTTATGGCTTCACAATCTCTCATCTCTGAGCTTCCGTCCATGTCTCCTGTTTGGCTTTCTTCAAAAAGCCTTCCTGCCGTCAGTGTTCGCAGCACAAAGATGCATTAACTTAACGCACACTGTCCCTATCTCGTTAATCTCTTCTCTCTCTCTCTCTCTCTCTCTCTCTCTCTCTCTCTCTTTCTCACTCTCTCTCACACACACACACACACACAAATCCTCTTCTTTGCCGATGTTTCTTTTGTTGGTGTTGTTCTTTTTCTTAGCATCTTCTTTGATTCCTCGAGCCGCCTTCTCCTCTGCCGACCTTCCATGTCCCTCGCAGACTGGCAACCTGCCTTACTCAATCGCAATACCTTGTTCGGCTTTTGTCGAACGCGGTTCTTTTGTCTATATTCGATTGATTTTCTTTGTGCCTCCCCCCCCTTACACACATTGATTCTAGGTTACGCAAAATCTGTGAGTTTGCTGTGTTCTGGTGGAATAGTGACGCTAGAATCAAAGGTTTTATTCCTGAGTCTACGTAGAATTAACGCCGGCGTAGCATTAACACTGACTCTGAACTCAGCTGAAGCTTTCGTTTGACACTGGCAAAGACGATCGTTCACCCGTCATTGTGTATGCAGCCCAGCGGTGTTAATATTTATATATTTACGTATTTTTTTTCTTCTGCAACCTCCTCTTGTTCACATGAAGAATGCCAGACATTATTGAGAGGATAATCTCTCTTTCAGGAATTTCCACAAGTCCCGCTAGTATATAATAATAATAATAATAACTAGCAGGACCCGTGAAAATTCCACGGTAGTTAAAATCTGTTAAAAACATCAGTAAGAAATTCCTTATTGTTATATTACAAAAATGAACGTATGGAAGCAAGTAGAACAAAGAACTTTAGTTTAAACTTTTATTGAAGGTCAATGCGATCGTAACTGATGCTGCTGATATTGTCAGGAAGTGCTGGTGATGATTGAGGCGGTGACAGGGACGTCGATCAGCTGCTTGGAGTGAGAATAGTGGTCAGTCAGCAGGTTCTGGGGAGTCAGACTGTGAATTAAAAAAAAAACTGTGTGACATTGTTGACATACATTTTTGTGAAAGTTCTGATGACCCCAAGTTGTTTAATATTTCAGGACATCTTGGATTACGTGTATAGGTACGGAATAGGTCTGGCTTTCCATATTTACAGAAAACTGCCATTGCATCTTGATACAGTTGTTGAAGATTCCTAGGACTTCCTGTAAATGAAGATGGTAGAATAACTGATACACCAGAATCGCCATCTTCATTCCTTGCTAAATGATCCATTAAGCCAGAATATTGAGCAGATCTTGGTTGACTTTGATAGCTTTTAATGAAGTTAAATAGGCAACCGTCAACTTTTACATATGCAATAGACTTTTCTATTTATTTTGAATTTTATTCAATGATTATAATGAATATTTAATAATAGTAATAATAATAATTTGCATATTAATACCTTTAACGTACATGTGTACGTGTGACATGCTTTTCAGATTATAAATTATTCGATCAAAAGATCCTATTTAATAAAAAAGAGGTTAGAAGGTAATAACTTACTAGGAGTATTAAATCCGTATATAGATACGCTAATTTAATGTTTGTACTGTTATCAACTTCTATCCTCCTTTCTAATAAATAGGATCTCCCGATCACCGAAGCCGCAACGTAAATAAAAAATTAAAATACAAAAAGCGATATATCTTTTTGGTCTTCTGGCTAAGATCCAAGGGTAGTATCTGTTCTGTCTAAAGATGGTATAATGATATTGTGGGGGTTTTCCTTTTCGCAGTGGGTCCATACGATGGAAATATGTCACAGACATATTGGAGTTAAATTGGAGAATATTGAACATAAACCGTAATAACCATATATATTCTGACACTACATTAACCAGATTACTTAGATAAATAGGTCGACAGTTTTAACAAAAGGGTTACAATAATATCGTGGGGTCTCCATTCACACTGAACGTCTACAAAATGCCTAGTTGCAATATATCACATATGAAAAATGCCGTTGTGGAATTTCCACGGGTTTCACTAGTAATAATGAATACACAAATACAAAGGCGACGCTGGCTAAGCAGTTAAGGACACGAACTGAAAACTTGGGTGTGATAAATTTGAACCCACATTATTCCGTTGAAACATTTTCACGAAACCCTGTCTTGACCTTGTGTCTGACCTTCTAGAAAAGGGCTAAAGAAAAGAAGTGATTGCATGTTAGTTGGTTTTGACGATATTAAAATCTTTGTAAAGGTGAAACTCTTTTGGATTAATTTGATGTCTAGTTTTTTTTTTCTTCTTTCTGAACTCGACATAAACATTGTTTTTCATTTCGATTCAGTATTTTTTATGTTGTCAGTTTGGCTGCCTTTTTTTTGCGGTTTTACTTTTTCATTTTAAAAAGTTAGAGGTGGTGTAGGGCGTGGTATTCTGTTTTATAATCCTTTTTAGTTTAGTGTTGGTCTGTTATATACGGTTGGAGATCTTTCCACCTATCATAAATCTGATAATATAAATTGCATTTTCTTCTAATTCTCCCTCTAATATATATATATATATATATATATATATATATATATATATATATATAATGTGTGTGTGTGTGTCTGTAGAAAAAAGAGGGGTAGATGGGAATAGCTAAAGGGAGAGATAGAAATAGCTAGAGCGTTAGAGAGAGATATATAAGAGGACAAAGAAGAGTATAGACTGAGAGGAGAGAAGGGGATATATGGAGAGAGACAGGGGAGGTAATCAATGAAAAGAGAAGGGGAATAAATGTGGGGAGAAAGAGAAAGGAATAGAGTGGAATAGATAGAAAGGAGATAGGAGAATACCCCTTTATCTCTTTTTCTCTCTGTTCATTTTTCTCGCCTCTATCTTTTCTTCTATATACCCCTATCTATTACACTCTATCCTCTCTTTCTCCCTCTGTCTATTCTCTCTCTCCATCTAGCCCCCCTCTCTTTCTCCATTGATATCCCCTTTCTCTCCTCCTATATCCTCCTCTATTTCCATATAATATCCCCTCTCTCATTGCATATATTTCCCTCTTCTATTTCTCCATATATTTCCCCTCTCTCTCTCCCCCTTCATCTCTCCCCCATCTGTTGTTTCATCTGTTTTACTCTCTCCTCATCTATTTCCCTCTCTGCTTGCTATCTATTTCCCTTTGTTCCCTATATTTATCCTCCTATCTCCTCCACTAGCTATCCCCTTCTATTCCTCCCTTTTCTTCTTCTATCTAACCACTCTCTCCCTTTATCTATTCCTCTCTATATATTTATTCCCCTCTCTTTCTATATCTATTTTTCTTTCCTTTATCTATTGCTCTATTTCTATCTATCTATCTATCTATCTATCTATCTATCTATCTATCTATCTATCTATCTATCTATCAATCTGTCTGTCTGTCTGTCTGTCTGTCACTCCCTCTCGCCATTTAGGCAATCTCATTTATTCCTACCGTTTTTAATTTTTTTTTCTGCTTTCATTCCTTCGACAAACTGACCCGTTCCGATTTTTCTTATTTTCTTGTTGAACCTGAAATGCAATTAAAAATCCTAGACAGAATGAAAAACTGTTTTCTTTCCCCGATTCTTTTATTCTACTGAAAGCCAAATAGGTCTGCAGACATTTTAAAAGAAAAGTCTTGCATTCCAGCGTTTATTTTTAAACTTTGGTTTCTCATTCATCTATTCGTTAATTCTGTAGATATTAAAAACCGAAAATGTGCATCCAAGTGAATGAGTTAGTGGCAGAATACAACCTTCCACCTTTTGCTTCCATTTTTCATTTCTTTCCCCGCTTTCAATATACGTTCCAATAGTAATGTCTTTTGTTTCTGTTTATATCGCAACGGATCAGTGTGGATTGCAATTTGCTTTGTTATGACTGGGCTTATATATTCTTGCCCTGAAAGTTTCATCTCTCCGTTGCAGATATTGGCGATGAGAGACTCTAAGAAAGTAACTCCAGTCATGGACGCAGTTAGAAGTAGAGATGCATCATTTTATTCGTCTATACAGAAAAAAAATTGAAGCGAGCAACATTCATCAGCGCCGTTGAACGTTTATGAAATCGATGCAGTTGATGTCAGCATAGTTGGGAGATGCGTTTGTAGATTTCAGGTTGGCGACAGATATGAGTGACAAAGCGTGCCCCGAACTTTTACGGTCGAGGCATCTAAAGAACCTGACCAAACTGATTTAAGAATGCAAGTGACTATGTAGAAAAAATAGATTATAGAAGACAAACGCTCGTTTTAATGGTACCACTCCCGACCTTCATTATATTGTTATCATCGAGCGTCTGTTTTACATAATAGCGCATGTTGAATGAATGAAGTATATATATATATATATATATATATATATATATATATATGTATAAAGCTGAACGCCTGTGTGTGTGTGTCTAGTCACGAATAGGCTCCTATATGGTTGACTATTATAGAAAACTGATCACATATAATGATGGAAGATGTATCGAGACACAGGAATGGGTTTGTTTGATCTAGCATAATGATGATTAATTAAAATTGTGGGGTCTGCGTACGCGGCTGGTCCACAAAGTATGGAAATAAAAAAAATTTAAAATAATAAAAAAAAACGAAAACAAGTGTTTACAAGTTATTAAGATAGATCCATGTTCAAGGAACCGATATCTAAAATTTCAAGTGTTTAGATCCCAAATTGTCGGAGGAGTTTGGTAGAATTCTCAAAGGACAAATTGTAAAACTTTGATCCCTTAACAATCAAATTTCTGGCCGAAAACCGATTCCAAAGATTTTCCCAAATCTCAATACCCTGTATATCAAATTTCGAGTCTGTAGACTAAAGATTGAGAGTTGTTATGTAGGGAAATGTACACACACACGTTCACTTTATATATATATATATATATATATATATATATATATATATATATATATATATATATGCACACACACACAAAGCTTTAAAGGAAAAGAAAACGATAACAACAACAATCGCTCCTGATGATAATCGGATGCACCCATAGAAAACGCTTGAGAAGAATATGGCTGACCAACAACTTTTGGGCGCCATTTTATACAACATGCCAGCTGAAATAAAAACGACCGCTCAGCGAATGGAAAAAATATCCAGAAACATCGAAAAAAAAAAAGAATAACTCTGTCGTGTTCAATCAGACGCGCTTGAATAATGGCTTGCTGTCATGATATATGTTACGGACTAAGGTTTTGTATAAGCAACATCGCCTAAAGAGGTCGCTAGTAACTGGCTGACCGAAACATGTTCATTAATTTGTAGTGACATATTAATGCTTATGTAAAACAAGTAAAAAGTGTGTGTGTGTGTGTGTGTATAGTATGGTTTCGACATCTCTATTATTAAGTAAATAACAGTCATGGTAAATTATTGAGTCGACCTCACGCTATTCAGTTCAACATTCTAACCTCAGATTCATCAGCTGGTTGTGAATGCATTTAAGATGACGTCAATTTATGTTATAGTAAACAAGTCATTTAAAATGAGACAGATTTCAGATTTGTTAATAGCGTTTAATTGAATTCTTTAAGAACATAATCCAACAGACACGCACAAGAAAGTAAATAGCGCAAAACCAAACTATAAAACATAAATATAGAATGAAAAAAAAAAAAAACACACAAAGTGAAACAAATTTTAAATACTAAATCAGAAATGATTTGAGTCTAATGTCTTTGCTGTAAAAATTTCATTCTTGCTTTCTTTGTAGTTTTTTGCTTGTTTTTTTTTTCTTCAACTAAAAATTTATTTGCAAAAGAGTAGAAGCAATTAACCAGACAAACACGCCAAGAAATTGATTGCACTTTTATAGTTCTTCTTGTCATCCGATCTTGTCTCCAGCACATGACATCTAAAATCATGAATAGGATTGCTTCAGGAGATTGAAAGTATATTGAAAAGAAATATCAAGCTTTACATATCAGGACACAAGGATGGGGCGCAGGTATTATTTAAGTTATGGATACCAATAAAGACTATGGAATTAGTTAGGTCGAGCTCTAATCTTATTTCTTTCATTTTGACATTAATATACTTCTATTAAAGTGCAGCATTCAATCTATGCGGGTTGAGTCGTCTTTCTCTGAAGAAAGGGTGTCACCACATAAGGCTGTCTGAAGATACCCAGACCCTGATCTAAAATTCGCTAAACATTATTGTTAATCAGAATCAGGAATAGAAACAAATCAGAACGTTTAGGTTATTGGAATCGGAAAAATCTGTGCATTGTTTTTAATGCCCCAAACGATTCCTTTGTTTTTACTTTGCTTTCTGTTTAAAATGTAATTTTTAAATTGTTGGTACTAATGATAGAATGATAAATATTTATTGATTATAGACTACCAGTAAAGTTAAACTCTATAGATCACCTTCCACAAGTATTGTTTTTTTACGTTTGTGGAAAATACGTATACATGTTTGTTTGTTTTAACAGTAGTCCGAAAAAATAACTTTTTTATGAAATATTTAAAAATTTAAAAAGAATCAGAATTAGTAAATGTATCGGAATCGGTAATTCTATCTGGACCAGGAAAAATATTGAAATCCATCACTAATTTGTTATTTTTCCATTTCCATTTGCAGAATTTAATCATGTTCTAGAAAGTCTAAAAAAAAAAAAAACACTAGTTTTCCTCTACAAAACAACCAAACACCATGAATAAAGATTTAAAGTTATAAAGAATTTGAAGCCTAAAATCCTTTTCCAAAATTACTGTAGTCTGGATTAAATAACTCTCAAAAAATATAAAGCAATATAGGTATTTATTTGCTTCCCACAAAAGCAAAATGTGACACAAAGTCGTTTTTAATGGGGGTGGGGGTGGGGGGGGGGCGACCAGCTCCCCAAATAGAGAAAGTCTGGAAGTAGACAAAAATAAAATTGCCTTATAGAAAGTTTTTTCCTTCTTTGACTGAGGACAAATTAACTGGAGTGCAGCATCGGAACAGATGGTATCTATTTGCTTCCCCACGAACGCAAATTAGACACAATTTAGTGTGTAGGGGGGGGGGAACCAGCTCCCCCAAAATGGGGCACTCTAGCAGTGTCCAAATAAATAGTAATTGTCTCAGTATTGACCAATGCCTAATTATTTAAGTGAAGCATCATAACAGATACTATACTCTGATCTTGGCTTGCTGGCACATTTTCATCCGGTAATGATATTCCAGCTGACTCTCTGTTCACACATACACAACCCAATTGTATGCAATCAGTAATTTTGAGGGAGTGATTTTATTGATGGTTTTATGAGTGTAAATCCTGGTAGGCTCACACGAGCACGCTCGCCTTCCTCTCGCACTTCTATGTAAGCCTATCATGCGTCTTGCCTCCTGCTTTATTTGACAGCATGTGTTTTTATTTACTGTCCTGCAGCACCACTGCACCTGTAACGCTCACGTTTCTCCGTCGATGCTCGGTAGATGCTAGTTCCTCTCACGCGTTGACAGTAAAGTAATGGTTTTCTTTAGCATGTCTCCAAAGTAATCCTTCTTTCTTATTCTTATTTTGCATTGCAAACACCTACTCTGAATCAATTCATCGTACGACGGTCGTTCCCAAAGTAAGACCTCCGATTTTTATCTAAAAAATTAAAACGTTGAAGACCTACGAAGATTAGGGTAGTACCATTAAAGCGAACCACGTTTTGTGCCCCAGAATTTATTTCTTTACATAGTCACTCTCATTTTCAATGCAATTTTACCAGTGATGAACGATGCTGCGGTCATAAAAGTCCGGCGCGCGCTTTGTCACTTTGTGTAGCACTTTGAAATTGACAAACTCATCTCATAACCGTACTGACATCAACTGTGTCTGCTTCGTAAACGCTGAAAAGGCGCCAGTGAATGTTAATCGCTTCAATCCTTTTTCTGCATGGCGGAATTTAATGACGCATCTCTGCTTTTGACGGCTTTCTATGTCAATCATTTTCCCTTAGAGTCTCACACTGTCAATATCTGCAACATAACGATGAAACTTTCAAGTTATGAATGTATAAGTTCAGTCATCAATAACAATTCAATTTACAATACGCTCTAACCCATTCGGGCGAAATGAAAGAATAGAAGGCGTTACTTTTGGTACGTCCCTCGTACAACATTTACTCAGGCAGTCAGCTGAACTCAACGCGCACCATATCTCAGTTGTATAGTGGGGCGGTATATAAGCAGGGTTTATACACCTAGTGTTTATTAAACGTTGTTATAGATACAGAGTATGACGTCTAGTGGTTGAAATGTTCTTCTATTTTTGTATTTACGTATGTATGTATGCGTGTGAGTGTTTCACATATAATAAAACAGTTCATTAACTGTGTGGCGTACAGGCAAAAAAAATTTCCTTCTCCGTTGTGTCTTCTTCTCTTTTCATTATTCAAGTTTATTTCCCTCCGAAGGAAACCAAACAACAATAGGTTATATATTTGATATAACTCTATTATTGACTTCTCATCGGAACTGCAAGCTATTGTAGAATTTCCTACATTATGCTAAAGTCGCGTTTCTCTCAGCTTCCAAAACGCGGAGACGATATCTTTTGTGTAAACTTGTCCAAATTTTCCCGTCTGACTCAAAACTGCACTACCCGACCCTATTACAAGATACTATAATAATAGATTTAAACGTTTTCCTATCGTTTATTTATTAAAAACATTGTTGTTGTGATTTCTTGGCCCTTGGTTAAGATCAAGGTATATTTGTTCTCAGCCTACTAACGACATCAGACTTTTTACTATCGACGAAATTAATGCATATAATAAAGTGTGACTATGCCAATTAGAACTGTTCATTACAATATTAATTTATTAGAAGCTGTTTAAGAAATTAATATATAAAACCCGAAAACTAATAGTTAGTGATTGCCGTTTACAGTCTTTCAAAATCTACTCTTGAATCCTGGAATAAATAAGCCTAACCTCTTTTCATGTTAATATAGTTTAGATAGGTAGAAAAAAAACTTCTGCATTGATTCATTTTATACATATAAATATATATATATATATATATATATTATATATACAGAGTGACCCCCCCAAAAAAAAACAAAAGCTAAATGGAGGCCATCTAGAACATATGCTGTAGAGCGGAGAAAAAAAGGCCAAAGACTGTAGTATTTTGATGTGATGTTTTGAATATAATAAACTAGTTATGACCAAAGTTTCATTTCATTCGGAAAAAACACTAAGAAGCGGGGCCTAATTAGAGTTTTGGCCCGTTTTGGGGGGGTCACCGTGTATTATATTATTTATATTATATATATATATATATATATATATATATATATATATCATATTATTTATATTATATAGTATATTATATATATTATATTTATATATATAAAATGAACTTTGTGCGTGTCTATCTGTTTGAGTTCGTTGACATTGACTCGAAAACGGCTGGGCCGATTTTTATGAATTCTCACATGATTGTAATTCATGGGCTTGCCAGTTTTCCTAGTATGTTTTGTATCGGAATGTTTTCGATAGTTATCGATAATGGAAAAATCCGATGTGAGAATTAACAGGTTGTTGACCAAAGTTAACACCTTACACAGCCTAACATCGCAAGTGCGTTTGAGAAGTTTTATTACGACACAAGCCTAAAGGCCCGCCATATCAATTCAACATTAAGTTATTCGATATGACAGTGACGCGTTCGAAATGAACATATGTTTAAAGCACAATTGCACCATGATACTTGGCTTTTTCATTTTCATCTTAAATTCAAAAAGCAATAGGGTCAGGCATATAAAATCAACAGTAGGTTCTTTTATACAAGACTCGTTCGAAATGAATGTTTCTGCTTAGAGCACAATTGAAGCATGACACTTGACTTTTGCATGGTAATCATTAATTGGAGCCATTATATATAGAAAATAATTTTCCAAAATCAATAATAGGTTGTCTACAGTCCAATGTATTGTAGACTGTCACTTCGGAGAGGCATGTAAACCTTCCTCTCGGTGCACCGTAATGGGACCCCGAACTAGAGGATGCAATCAATCGATTTAACTGAAAAATAAACGATTTCATTGATATCGATGACAATAAAATATGGGAGTGTGAAAAATTTGTTGATCATCATACAATTATGGGCAACGGTGGGTCTCTCGGTAACTGTATATATATATATATATATATATATATATATATGTGTGTGTGTATATATATTGTATGTGTGTATCTTAAATTTGTGCTTTTATTTTGCTCTTAATTTTTTCTAGCTCTGTCATACGACAATCTATGATTAGAGACTTTTAAATCTAGTGCCTACGTACAAGTATATGTGTTCATACAAGTGTGCGTATTTTCAGGTGTTGTTTGCGCGTGCGCGTGTCTTTGTGTGCGTGGTGCACACGTGCACGTTGTGGTGTGTGTAGGCGTGCTCATGTGCTCGGACAACCTCACACCGTATCCTCAAAGCTCTGAATCCAGCAGAAATCTAATCTGAACTAATGATATCAAACTACGAAAATTGGCCGAACTCAATGTAATTATTGCAAGGAATCGATGTTCTTTAATAGACTTTCTTTGATGAAACAGAAGACAAGCTCTGGATGTTGATTTTCCATCATGTTTACTCTCTATTATCGCTGCGTAAACGAAAAACAAAACAAAACAAAAAAACGAGCTAATATTTATCAAAGAGGACAGCTCATTTCTCGCTGTTGATCAGTTTAACTATGTTATTTTTTAATGAATTTCTCGTCTTTCCTTGATACTTTATGAGCATGCGTCGAATTTGATGAAAGATTTACATTTCCTTTCATTATGTTTTTGATTATTTTATTTTTAGATGAGGATTGATAGTTCGTATTGTTTGAATTATTCGAACTGCTGCTCTCATCTTGCATATCAGTTTCACAATGTTTCGACTAATGAAACCTCCGACCTTTTTCAGGTATATCTTGTTGAACTCCTAATTATTTTCTGTCGGATTTTTGAACGGAACCATTTATTTAAATTACGAGAGTAGCATGCTATTGCGTCAGGCATGACTGGGTAGAAGTCTTCAGTCATTCGCAATAGTATTCTTAGTATCGCCTGCACTGAGAATTGAAAGCTTAAACCTCCACACGAATGTCACTTAGACTTGAATTTCACTTTGCACTTTATCCATTACGGCATGGGCTTTTATAATACTAAGCAACAATTGTGAATTTCTTAAGGCCTCTACCCGGTCAAGACTGATTAAATCAGAGAATGGATTAAATTCGGATTTAAAGATTTCAGAGTTCAATAAGATACATCTGAAAAAGGTCGAAAGTTGCATCAGCCGAAACCTTGTGAGAATAACACTCAAGATGAATGGGGATTTTTTCAGACGCTAGGCACTTAGATGGAGACAGGGAAGTCTTTTTCTCTTATGATAGCAATACAAGTTTATTCTGTGAATGCTTATAGGGACGAGGGAGCTTACTGCATCATCATCCATCTAAACAACAATAGAGAGAACAAGACTAGAAACGTCCTTTTTTATAAGTAAGGATTTGTAGAGAAGAAAAATTTATCGCTCTCTCCCCCATTTATTTCGGAGTTGACTGTTTACTCTGAACAGAAAAGGATGCTCTGTGATACAAGTTCGTTCTAAATTATCGAAGTTAAGCAACACTGTGCCTGGTCATACTTCAAATGGTGATCATTTGGGAATTCTTGCTCACAATAAATAATATTGCTAAAGTTGTTAGAAAAATAGTTGGATCGTTCTACCGCTCAAAAATATACCTGAATTCCTGATGTAGTGCCCGAACTATATAAGAGTCGGTTATGCTCTAAAATAGAATATTGCTACTCAGTGATATGCCAAATTCTGGTGATACATTATTCGGAACAAACTCTTTGATGGTAAGTCCCAAGATTCGAGTATGAGACTTAGTACTGAAAAGTATCATGAGGAAGAGTTTGAACTACAAAGGAGATCCGACGATGCCCGGGATTGAATGAGGATCAAGGAGAGGGTTCACCCTCCCATATTTTATTGTCATTTTATTCAATCGGTGAAATCGTCCATTTTTCAATTAAATCAATTAATTGCCTGCTCTAGTTAGGAACCCATCACGGTGCGCCGGGAGAAAACTTCATATGCCTCTCTGCAGTTATTAGTCCACAATACATTGTAATTCACATTGCACTGTAGAGAACCTACTGCTGATTCTATAACATTAACTTTTATTGAATGGCTTGAATAAAAGTTTAAAATGCAAAAGTCAGGTACAATGCTTCAATTGAACCCTTAATTCATTTCGAACGCGCCCCTGTCATATGAAGGAACCTACTGTTGATTGTATATGCCGGGTCTTTCGACGACTTAAAGTTGAAAATGCAAAACTCAAGTATGAGTCAGTTATGCTCTAAACAGAAACATTCATTTCGAATGCGCCCTTATCATATCAAAGAACATACTGTTAACTTTATATGCCGAAGCCTTTCTGTTTGTGCGGTTATTAAACTTCTCAAATGCACTTTTGATGTTAGGCTGTATAAGGCGTTAACTTTGGTCAAAATCGCCTGTTCCTGCTTTCACCGGAGTTTTTCGATACTAATCAAAGACATCCCCATAGAACACTGCTAGGTATATAAAGTATATTTGTGTAAAATTTCATAAAAATCGGCTCAGCCGTTTTTGAGTTCATAGGGAACGAACTCCCACACACAATGTTACTTTTATGTAATAGTAGATGTATAATGAATCAGTGCAAAGTTTTTTTCCATCCATTTTTACTATATTAATATCAAGAGGTTAGGCATATTTAATCCCATGATTCAACATTAGATTTTGAAGCACCGTATATGTAGTAATCTACAAACATTAACTATTAATTTTCGGGTTTTATTAATTTGCATGTTTATTTACATTATCTATACTTATCGGAGACATTCTGATACAAAACCTATCTAAGAACACTGCCAAGCACAGAAAGTACATTCGTGTGAAATTTCAAAAAATCGGCTCAGCCGTTTAGGGGTTTATAAAGAACTCTCTCTCACACACAAAAAGTTCTTTTTATATAATATTAGTAAATACTGGCGGGACCTGTGGAAATTCCACAGGGGACTAATTCATATGAAATATATTGATGTTAGCATTCTGTAGATATTCAACGTAAACGGAGACGCTCTGATATTATTGTAGCTCTTTTGTTAAAACTGCAAAAGTATTTATCTAAGTTAGCAGGGATTTCCGGCGTAGCCAGCTCGTAAAGTACGCTTAAATATATTTTAATTCTTGCAGATTTAGCATATATAATTACAGAGTTAACGTTCTATCGATTTTTATATATGATAAAGTTGCGATTTAAAAAAAAAAATATATATACATATATATATATATATACATATATATATATATATATATATATATATATATATATATATGACTTTGGTTCATTAGCTTGAATCGAAACCGAATCTCAAACTTATATATATATATATATATATATATATATATATATATATATATATATATATTAGTTTCCTCAGCTGTAACCGAAACATATGAAGAATTCTTAATAAAAATTAGCTATAATCGAAACCAACACTTGTAAAGATTTTTTGGTAACATTATTTATAAAAAAAATAGATGATTTGAGTGCCTCCACCTATAACCTAAACCAAAACTCCTGAAGAATTCTTGGTAAAAATAATTTATTACAAAAAGTTGAAGCATACAACACAAGAATTACATGAATTGGAAGTACATAACACAAGTATTACAAGAATTGGAAGTACATAACACAAGTATTACAAGAATTGGAAGTACATAACACAAGAATTACAAGTATTGAAAGTACATAACACAAGAATTACAAGAATTGGAAGTACATAACACAAGAATTACAAGTATTGAAAGTACATAACACAAGAATTACAAGAATTAAAAGTACATAACACAAGAATTACAAGAACTGAAAGTACATAACACAAGAATTACAAGAATTGAAAGTACATAACACAAGAATTACAAGTACATAACACAAGAATTACAAGAATAGGAAGTACATAACACAAGAATTACAAGAATTGAAAGTACATAACACAAGAATTACAAGTACATAACACAAGAATTACAAGAATTGGAAGTACATAACACAAGAATTACAAGAATAGGAAGTACATAACACAAGAATTGGAAGTACATAACACAAGAATTGCAAGAATTAGAAGTACATAACACAAGAGTTACAAGAATTGAAAGTACATAACACAAGAATTACAAGAATTGGAAGTACATAACACAAGAGTTACAAGTACATAACAATAATATATAGATGATTAGATATACCTACATTAAATTTAGCGCTGCTACTACATCTATGAAGGTGCTACTAAGAGCACACTTTCTTGCAATTAGATTTCGAAATCTAGTGGGACCTTAGCTATTCTGTTCTTTTCAAAGTCTTTTTCATCGAGTTTACCGTTTTTCGGTAATTTTCAAGTGTTCTTTATTGCAAAATAAGAAGGGGCGATTATTATGTCATTTATGTTTACACTATATGCTGCCTTCTCAAAATGCATTTTTATTTCTTATATTTCAAAAGGATGCACGTTGATATTTGTATGATATCTTTCATCCTTAAATCACATGGGGATTAACATGAAAATTCTTCGATTTTTGCTTTTCATCATTTGTCATTTTTTTCATCAACAGGGGGTGGGGACGGTTTTTGAAAATGTTCATGCCCTTCGTAACTGTGTATTCCATGCTATGTATAAAAATTCATTAATTTCCGAATAAACGTGAAAATTCCATCTGCTTTATGAGATAAACTTAAATGTACAAGAGTAATCTACACAACTAATATATATAAACTAGCAGGGGCGCCCGGCGTTACTCGGGCGTTAAATACGGTTAAATATGATCTTTTAATTTACGCAGATCTCGTATTCATTATTATAGTCAATTCTTTATCGAGTGTTTCTTGCCCCCAAGGCCACACTGGACCCTGCTAACCATCCCCTCCCCAACTATCCTTTGCAGGCAGACGCCACACTAGACGATCTGAATATCACCCTTTCTCAGGTGCATGCTATCATAAAAAATCTTGACATTTCAAAAGCATGTGGACCTGATCTCATCCTGGCTGTGCTATTAAAAAAGTGCTCAGCCGAAGTAGCTCCGGTTCTCTCCAAACTTTACAACAAATGCCTTAATGAATCTTGCTTTCCTGCCTGCTGGTAAACTGCTTCTGTGGCACCAGTTTTCAAGAATTCTGGCGAAAGAACTGACCCAGTAAATTACCGCCCCATTAGCGTCCTCCCACCTTTCGCCAAAATATTTGAGTCCATAATTAACCAAGCTCTAGTCCATCACCTTAGAGATGCTAAACTTCTGACCGAATAACAATATGGATTTAGGGAAGCCCGTTCCATAGCAGATATCCTAACTGTAATCTCTGAACGTATATACATTTCACTTGACAAAGCAGGGGGAGTGTAGAGCGGTAGCTCTAGATATATCTAAGGCTTTTGACAGAGTATGGCATGAAGGTCTTCTCAGGAAAATCAGATCATACGGTATCACTGGAAGAATACTTAACATAATTAAATCCTCCTTAGATAAGAGAAAAATCGAGGTTGTCCTCGATGGTCGTACATCTATACAATATGATTTAATGCAGGAGTGCCTCAGGGGTCTATCCTTGGACCTCTATTATTCCTAATATTCATAAATTACCTCCCTGACAAAATTGTCTGTGAGATGGGTATATATGATGACACCACGCTCTATAACAGACACGACAGGAAAACAAATGAACACATATCTAAAGAAATGGCAGGAACACTAGAGGATGACCTTCAATCTGTAGTGGAATGGGGACAAAAATGGATGGTCACATTCAATGCTGCCAAGACTAAACTTGTTTCCTTCAATAACTACAAGAAACCTTCTTTATCACGAATAGCAACCGCCAAAGACTCTTTATCTGAAAGTACATCTTTTAAACCCCTCGGCCTAACATTCACAGGAAACAGGAGTTGGAACAATTACATTGAGAGCATTGTCAGGACCGCTGCGAAAAAGGTAGGCTCTCTCTACCGTGTTAGAAAGCTACTAACGCCCGAAAGTATCCTGTACCTCTATAAGGCCACCATTCGCCATGTATGGAGTATTGTTGTCATATTTGGGCTGGTGCATCTGCTACTTGTCTCTCACTCCTAGACAAGGTTCAAAAGAGAGTCGCCAACCTAATAGGTCCTGAACTGTCATCTAAGCGTCAGCCTCTGTCCCATCAACGAAATGTAGCATACCTCTGCCTGTTCTACAAGTAGTTTAATGGTAAATTCTCCAGCAAACTGCAAGCATTTGTACCCCCTTGACGTAAATACCCCCGACAAACCCGATAAGTAACAAAATCCCACCTCTTCACAGTTGAGATCCCTAGATGTAAGAGAGCCTTCTACTCCAGTATTTTCTTCCTTAGAACTGCTAGACTTTGGAATTCCTTTCTGGGTTCCTGCTTCCCCAACTGTACTGACATGCAGAAGTTCAAGTGTAACATGAACGACATCTTGCTGCCCAACTCCCCACATAGTACTCCTGTAGTTTATGTCTCTGATAGTAGCCCCCACATCAAAGTGGCAATGTGCCTTGTTTGGAGTGAAAATGTAATAAAAAAAAGAAAAAGAAATGATTTGAGTGCCATCAGTTAGAATCGAAACCGACACCAATAAATAAAATAGTTATACATTTATATAGATACAAGAATAATATCGTATGTAAAGCAGTTGTACAGATACAGCTTTTGCGCCAGACAAAACCGACTTTTGCCGCCGCAGAAATACTTAAAGAGCCGGGAAAATACGAAGCAAAACAACCGATCACAAAAGCAAAACGAGGTGGATTTTCTGCAGGAAAATAATAGTAAAAGTTAAACACTTACTTTTGAAACAATTTGTTCTTTTTTTACGTTTAAAATTAGTGGAATATCTTTGTTGTTTTATTTTTTTTTTGTTTTTTTTCTTTTACTCATATTAATCCCTTACAAAGCATAATGCCACTTGGACGTAAGGGGCTACTATTTGGGGCCATGTCTAGGAAAGATTAACAAGATATTTGTTTATATTACATTTAAATTCTGCATATCAGTACAGCCAGGGAAGCAGGCAGCAGCAAGGGAATTCCAAAGTCTAGCTGTTCAAGGGAAGAAACTATTTGAATAGAAAGCTTTCTGGCATTTAGGGACAACAACAGTGAAGAGGTGAAATCTTATGGCTAAGCGAGTTTGTCGGGGATATGTACGTTGATGGCGAAACAAGTTCATCAGAACACATTCCATTAAAATATTTGTAAAACAGGCACAGTGATGCAACATTGGGCGATGGAACTGGAGTTGGGGCTTAGTTGATAAAGTGGGATCGATTAGATTGACAACTCTTTTTTGGACTTTATCTAAGAGGGAGAGACTAGTGTTAAATGCACCAGCCCAGATGTGGCAACAATACTCCATGCATGGGTGAATGGTGGCCTTGTAGAGGTACAGGATACTCTCAGGTGTGAGTAGTCTTCTAGCTCGATATAGGGAACCCACCTTCTTTGCAGCAGCCTTTGCAATGTACTCTATGCATTTGTTCCAGTTCATATTTCCTGCAAATGTTAAGCCGGAGTTTGAAGGTAGAATTCTCAGGTAGGGTGCTCACAGAAAGTTTTTTTTTTAATTTTTTCATTAAATTTATTTATTTATTTTTTTTTTTTTGTGATGAACAAACTAAAAATTATAAAGACAACACTTAATAAATAAATAAAAAAGAAACATTTAGAAATTTTGTTTCGTTTTCTTTTCTTTTCTTTTCTTATACAGCTTTTGAATCGAACAAATATCAGCCGGGTTAGGGTTAGTTTATGGGTAGAGTAAAAAAAAAAAAATAAAACGGTTCGAATTTTGTTGGATTCAAAAGAACAAGATTTCTTCTCAAAAATTGCAGATTTTCTTTTCGAATTGGAAAGGAGGATTTCAGCACCCCTATTGGGCACTGTCACATGAAAACCATCCTTTGCTGTGTTTAGTGACTAAAGCATACAACCTATCTCGATTCAGTAGAGAAGGTCGATCTCGGTTGTTCATTGCCGCAACATTCTGACAGAATTGATTGGTCTTTATTTCCTTGGAAAGTTAACAATTATGTCTTAAGGCTGGCAATTTGGTTGAAACTTAGTACAAATCTTCTATATTCTATTTTTCTAGCTCTAACATATTAAATGTTTACTTTTTATATTTGAAAATTAAAACCAACTTCATATAACCGTTCATTAATATATTAGCTACTACATAAAGGTTAAATAAGTTGCATATTTCTTTGAAAAATGAGCGTTAATTAATTTCCTGTTTCTTATATGATTGGTTTCATTTCACTATGACGCTGAATTATATTAATGCATATTTTCTACATTCTGAATAATTGCGTAGAATTTGAGATGAAAACGTTTCAGCACACACACACACACTATATATATATATCGTGTGTGTGTAGAAAGTCTCTACCAAACTTGTCTACAGAGTTGAAATTTATATATAGGGTATTTGGACATGTAGCACACTTTCGATTTGTTTTTAGCACTAAAATTGCTAATAACGAATAGGAAACAAAACAGTTGACCTTTGCAGGAGTAGTCGACTAAACCTGTTTACATGCACAAACCTTCCTTTATATGTTAAACAACGTTATTTTCCAACTATATGCGCATGAGCGAGGCTTTGAGGCTAAGGATGATTGAGAGTTGTATGTTTCGGTTTCGATTCTACCTGATGGCACCCACGTCATAGTTTTTTTTTTGTTTTTTTAATCACTAATATATATTAGGTTCAATATAATAATCGATAAGGAATTGGCTCTATAATAATAAATATGTAATCTGTGTGCATTTAAATATCATATTAAAGTGTACCGTACGACCGGGAAGCGCCAGGCCGACTGCTAGTAGAACATTAAAATAAAGAGAAACTGCGTAAATTAAAAAAGAAAAAACACGTTAGGTCTCTCGTTTATTATGGCGGTAGACAGCAGTCTTGCACTCAAAATAGTACCCAATAATCATAATTGGAAACAAAGCCAATCTTATCAGATTGTTGAATTAAATAGCAACTCCAGGCAATACTTCAGAAAAAAGGCGGGAAATTCTGGTTTTCTTGCTCAAAAAAGAAAAAAAAACTTTATTAATCAAAATAAATAAGATAATCATGTTCATTTTATTTTGTGTGTATTTAGCTATTGATGTCAGTTGTTAACCGAAAATAGTCTTAGATTCTTTTAGTTTTTTCTTTCTTTTTTTTTTGCATTGTTTAAAATTTAACCTGATTGATGAAGTACTTACCTTCCAGTTATTCGTAAAAAGAATAAAAAATAACCAGTTCCCCCACTTTCCACCGCGTATATTATAAAAACTAAATAAGGTTCTGATATCTTAAGGTCAGTAAGTGGAGTCTTACACTTTAAATAGAATCCAATAAATAATGAATTGACCAAAAACGGTTTTATTAGATAGTTAAATAGATTTGCACTCTAGCGAATCCCAAGGGTGGCGACTGAGAAATTGAATAAAACCAAACACTTTCTCAAATGTTCAATTAACGTTATCAAAATCACTTTAATGGAGTCCTGGGAATTTCTGTTTGGTGTCTATGCGAATCCTATATTACTACACGTAACTGACAATATAATTGAATCACTTTTAATAAATAAAAAAAATCTCTATATGTGCAAAAGGAAAACCGTATGACATGGTTGATACATCTATACATATAACGTTGAATTATTTACCGCACCGATATTAATATTAAAAGACGTCTTTTATATCTTAAAAAATTAAACACGACTTCCTCATATGCTCACTCGGGAATATAAACTTTTAAAATAAGTAAGATAGAAAGAATTTCATAAAGAAAGGAATTTTTCTACACGAAATTTTCAGTCCCATTCCTCGGAGTTGTCTATCTGTCTGTTCCACTTTTTATCGGAAACTATTGAGTCGATCTAGTTGAAATGTTGTACGGACTTTTGATAACGTATAGCGAACTAAGCATAATAGTATACGTTGGATGCATATTTAAGGATTAATAGGGATTTGTATTTCACGGAAAATTAACATAAACTTTACCATATTAAATGTAATCTTATTAGGAAAAAAAATTCACATCTTGTTTGCGATATTTTACATTAGTTTTGTTCTACTTGTTGCCAATTATTCCCCCGTCTTATCACATATGGTCCTTTTATAACAGCCATTTCATGTATATGCAAATGAATGAATGAATATAAAACTTCACGCTCCTGATACTCTTTAAGATCATATCAGAAAACCGTGCCCTGTTGGCACTCGCAACCCCAGAGCTTCTAAGCACAATTATACCCTTCAACAAAGGCAAGACACAGCTATCACTCTCTACACAGCTAGACACGACTAGCTCACACTACACATCTGGACATGCCTAGCCTACACTACACGACTGGACACGGCATGTAGTGTGATCTAGCCATGTCTTGCCGTGTAGCATGGCCTAGCTGTGTTTAGCAGTGTAGTGTAGCCTAGCCGTGTCCATGGCTAGGCCACTCGACATGGCCAGTCCACACTACACGGCTACGTCATACTACGTGCCATGTCCAGTTGTGTAGTGTGGGCGAGCCGTATCCAGTCATGTAGTGTGAGCTAGCCGTGTCCAGATGTGTAGTGTGGGCTAGTCGTGTCTAGCTGTGTAAAGAGTGCTAGCTGTGTCTTGTCCTGTTTGAAGGATATAATTGCACTTAAAAGTTCTGGGGATGCAAGTGCCAACTAGGCCACACTACACAGCTGGACACGGCTATTCCACACAACACAACGACACCAATTTAAAAAAAAAAGTCTTGTTCGAATCGCAGTTTAATCTCTCCATTTTACAGCGATGGCACTTTTTTTGTAAAGCTCAACCTGAATGGAATTTTAAGCACTATTTAGCGACGATTCTTCACAGAATCCAATTCTCGCATTAGTCGCATCAACTTTACATTTCGGTTGACATTAGCTTGTAATATTATAAGAAAAAAATAATAGACAGCATGCTCGCAACATTTTATATTCGTGTTGTTCTATTTGCTGCCAATCTTTACTTCGTCCTTTCACATACGGTTTTTTTTATAACGTCTTTTATGGCAGCTAATTCATTGATATGCAAATCGATGAATATCAAACTATATTCAGCCATCAATTTGGCATCAAGCACTCATTTCAAGCCAACGGACTATAAGTTTTGCCCGTCTTCACGGAGTAAAACGTCTAATATTAACTAATACATTTTTAAAAGGACCGACGTGTACGTTAATAATATGTATGTGCTTGGTAACATCTTGAACTACTAAACTTGTCATTAATTGTGGAACATGTATTCTCAACAACAGGGTGAGTAGTGCGGCACATTATATAAAAATATTTTTTGTAAACTTATTTACTGACTTAAATTTAAGGTGGTGTCATTGAAATCGTGCCTGAACCCCGCTCTAATATATATATATCTATAAAAGCGGACGTGTTTGTGTGTCTACATTTCCCTACGCAATAACTCTGTCAATTTTAAGTCTACAGACTCGAAATTTGATATACATGGTACTAAGATTTGGGAAAATCTTTGTAATCCGTTGTCAGCCAGAAATTTGGCTGTTATGGGGTCAAAGTTCAACGATTTGACCTTTGAGAACTCTACTAAACTCCTCTGACAATTTTGGGCATAAACAATTGAAATTTTAGATATAGGTTCCTTGGACATGGATCTAACTTAATCACTTGATTTGAGCCCAGAACAATAAATGTTAAGGGGTCATAATAGGGGTCAAAGTTAAAAAAAAATTGATCTCTGAGGTCTCTACCAAATTACTCACAATTTCTGGTCTAAACATTTGACATTTTACATAAAAGGTATTCAGAGATAGGACAAGCTTTTTAATCGGTTTGGGTCGAAAATTTGTAGTTTCCAATATATAAATGTATGTCTGTATATATGTTTGCATGTCTGTCTAAAACTTTGAGAGAGGCGACGGATTTTTACAAGATCAGTATCGTTTTGAAGTTCGACCTTTCAGACGACCATTATCGAAAAATTGACTAAAAATATTAATATCTTTACCTTAAGCTGGACACTTTTCTGCGGGGGGATTCTTTTTTCGCCGATATTTTTTAAAGACATCCTCTCCTTTTGATTGTCTAGCCTTAATTAAAACGTACATCATTTCTGGTTTGGCAGTGGTCGTAACAGCAGAGATGTCAGGGTTTTTTTCCGCGTTCTTTTCCTCCTTTGCGCTACGGGTTCGAGCCTGCCTTCCTACTACCACTTTTTTTTTTTTTGCTCAACACACACGTCGAAACACCTGAGCAACGCCGGGCTGAAATGCTAGTGAAAAAATAAATTATAATTTTAAACCAACGCTATATTTGTTGCATATCCCATACTGGGGCCGATATTTTACTTTTTGGCATTCGTCGATCTAGAAAACTATGGAGTTGGGCCTGTAGAAGTTGTTGTTGAACAGTTTTAGCTGAATAAGCCTCTCTTCGATTTACAGTGTCATTTGTAAACATCGCAGATAAGGGTCGGTGTGTTGTGTTGATGGTCTGATGGATTTTGTTGACTGGCCTTCTTGAATAAACTTTTATATAAAGAGTTGTCTGGTTGTGTGTATATATACCCAACTAAAAGTCAGTTACAACACAAGACACACCCACAAAACTGATGCATTCGTTTCAGCGTCGCCTTGCACAAACTAAGCAATAAGCATACATTATTTTTGTTATATTGATATTTTTTACGGAAGGGCAGTGTCAACAGGAAAGAAAGAAAGTCAGAGATTACAACATTTCGAGCGACTTTTTTTTTCGCTAACATTTGATTTGAAATAGTACGCTTTGTTCTGCTTAAAAATGTAATATATTCTTCAACGCATAAAACTGTGTTCCTTTATTCCATCAAAAAGGAATAGAAAGAGGGAGCAGGCGAGAGGGTTTGGGAAGTGCGAGGAAAGAAATATGATTAACAAAAAAAATTTGCTGCACACAATTTAAAATCTTCTATTTCGTCGTTGTTTTTTTTTTTTTTTTTTTTTTTGTAAGCTTATCTCTAAATCCATTACAGGAGTGTTTGACATATTTTAATTCTGGCGCAAACACAGATCTCACAATATTATAGTAACCTCTTTGGACATAAAATATATCAAAGGTCAATAAAATGGATATTAGTTTGAGCTTAACGTTTGGCAATAGCGATAATTATAAATCTTATCAGAAAAATCATTGATCCGGTTCTTCCCCAGTACTAGAAAAAGTGATGCGGCGATCAGCTTAAGACGTTGCTCAGAACGGTTAGGCAATATATCGAACCTATTAAGATTTCGACTATCTACGGTGTTCGCCATTGGAACGGTGACTGGCTGTTGATAGTGTTAGCGGATAGTGGATCACCAGGCTTGTTCGTGCAAGATGCGGTGCCGGGGTGAATGCCGCCTTAAGACAATACTCAAGACATTAGCGATATATGATAAAATTAAAGAAAGGACCATTTTTGTATTGTATCTATTAAATGATAGGATAATCCTATCATTTAATAGAGAAACGGAAGGTAATCACTAATGCACAAGTTCTGCCTTCATAGTCTGTAATTAGGATTGCTGTCAAATAGCTAAACGTAAATGCAACCACTATAAGAACTCAAAGCTGGTAGCCCCACGACAACGAGTATGAAAACTCCCACCGTAGGATAATTATCCATTCACATCGTGCCAATAAGAATATATGAAGCACCAGTCATGTCCAAGCGAAGACATTAGTCCTCGCGTGCTTATGGCTGCAACAATATCACAACTGTTTCTGTGATAGGATTACTATTATTATTATTATTATTATTATTATTATTATTGGCTCACAAGGAGCTTTCACACAGGTCTTCAGATATCTTTCCCCGAAAACAGCCTGTGATGTTCCCTTGAAGCTGAGTGACAAGTCTCCTCAGGTATCCACTACTCTCCACCTCTTTTGATAACATTTGCAAATAAATTTGCATTATCGCAACAGTTGCTTACCATTGATTTCTCGTTGGCTCTTGTTCTTTGCTGGCATTGAGTGGCGATAAGCCTTCCCAAGGTCGCAGTTCTCTTTGCACTTTTTCGGCCGAGGTCTGGTCAGTTCATCGGCCTTTCCTTCCTCCTTGACTCTACTTGGTTATTTGGTTTCTCTTTTTTTTGGGGGGGCAATGGGGGTAGGGGGGTTAGAGAACTTGTAGATATGCCGTGTCAGTGTTCTTGGTTCCATGTAGTGTTTCATGTTTTGCCTTTGCAGCAGTTTTTCTGACCCACGCTTGTTGCTCCTGTGTGTTAGTTTCCACATTCAAGGGTTTTTCTTAATGTCTCAGCTGTTTGCATGATTGTTGTACGTTGTATTTTTCTAGTCATTCCTTTGATTTCAATTTCTCCCTTTCTTTTTTTTTTTTAAAGTTTTTCGGGATTATTCCTAGTGCTCCTACTATTATAGGTATTTTGATTTTCACCTTCCATATCGCTTTCAGCTCTCTTATTATTATTCACCAGGAGTTCTCACACAGGTCATTATCAGACCTTACACGCTGATAACCGGTAGTGTTTCCTGAAGTCTGGGTGACAACAAGTCCCTCCAGTTTCCAGTACACTTCACCCCTTTCGATAACCTTTGTAAATAACTTTACCTATCGCAAGATTTTTTGCTCACAAAGACCTTTGATCTTCACTTGAATTAGGATGTCAGTAAGTCTCACCAAGGTCTAGTAAGTGGTATTCCTCCTGACACTTCCCATCCTCCTAGACCCTTCACTACCATTTTGTATGGTATCAGCCGATGTTGATGACTTTTATTTAGGAAAGCGGTACGGCTTATAAGATTTCTTATAGTATCAGTTCTCTTGAGTTCGTATTATTAATACATAGTACTAGATCAGCTTATGATTTTGCGATTTAATGTACGGAGATGTTTATGGTGTGTACAGACACATATGTAAATTACATGGTAATGCTTGTTAGAATTATTTGTACTCAAACTTTGTAAGGTAATTTGCATAAAGCCACTTATGCAAATTACCCACTATTACTTGGAGTTGCTTGCAACAATAAAAAAGAAAAAAAAAAGATTAACAGCGAGCACTTCTCAGAAATTACTCTCTTTTTCTGCAACAAACAGAAACTCCTCCAGAACAACTATTTTGGAAACTTTAACCTTTACTTGTAAATATACGTTATTTTAAATGCAAGAATTTTATTGTGTTATTCTTTCTCAAAATTTACCAAGTTGTTCGGATATCAAGGAACCAAGAAAAGAGAGGTGCGTTAGAAATAAAAAAAAAAAATTTCTAACATGCTCGCTGAAAATAGACATTTTTTCTAAATGCTTAGTTTTCTCTCTTTCTTTCTCTCTCTCTCTCATATATATATATATATATATATGATAAAATGTCCATATTTCACATTTCATAATGTTGTTCATCTTACCGTTTATTTCTCTCGGCATGTTAGAAATGTAAAAATTTTTGACAGCACCTGATTCGTAGCGCAGAAAAAAAAATATAATTATTATGTCATTTTTTTTTAATATTTCCGCCTTGACTCTGCAGAAGATTAAGAATTCATTATCTTTAAGGCGAAAAGATGAAGAATCTGAGCATGATGATTAAATCTGAAAGATTTCGAAGAGTAGCTGCGTTGTTTTTATGTTTACGTCATTATTTATATATATTATAGAAACAAACTTAATAAATAAGGAGTAAAGTTCCAGGGGAGCTTTATTACATCATCAGGTCAATAAGGATTAAAGAAAAGGGAAATTGGGAAGAAATCTCTTCAGACTATGGCATTTCGAAACCAAATGCTTCCCATCAGAAGTGGATATCAAGAAATATTAGATCCAGTTGGACTTGAACACGTAATGTCTCATACAATCATCTTTGCCAGTAGTCATTAAACTGCCCATGTTTCGTTCACACCTATTTTATGCCTGCTTTGGTATCAGAGGAAAATTACTGTTATAACGGTTTTCGGTAATAACATGTGTGAGCCACTGTAGTGCAAAAAAAAAGTCCTGGAATAGATTTGATGCTTGTATATTTAGTCAACACAACAATTTCTTTCAGAGTGGAAATATCTTGACTTTTCACATGGAAAGAGTTCAGGTGGAGGTGACCGTGGTGGTAATGGTTGAAATGGGAGGGGGAGGGTATATTTTTCCTTTTATTTAAAATGTTGACATCAGTCAAGAGAAAGAAACAAAAATAGAAAATGACAGTTAAAAAAAGAAAAAAGAAAAAGTTTCCAGTGAAAGTTAGACGAAATGGAAAAATTGAATTAAACGCAGCGAAACAAGAGAAAAATTTACAAAAAAAAAAAAAAAAAAAAAACACACACACATTTCTAACTTTCCTTATTTTGTCAAATTCCTAAACTGCGAGCTGTTAATTTGTGGGGAGGCGACCGAACAGCGTTAAACTTGCTTTTAAAACGTTTATCGAATCAACCAAAAATAGCATAAAAATAATAACAGGCGAAGAAGATCCGAGCGGCGAAACGAAAACGTAACTCTATATCCGTACAGATTTCACAGACACGTTGATGGCACCAAAAATAAATGAGCCAAGTTAACAATTAAGGGGGGGGAACAAATAATAGTTTTAAAGTAAAGAATAAATAAGAAGAAATAAAATCGACAAAATTTGACTGAAAATAAGAATTGCTTCAGGCCATTCTTATTTTGATTTTGTATGATTTTTCTTTTCAGAGTGAAAGTTACAATCTCCACAAAATGGTTAAACTATTTTACAAGAGAATAAAATGTTCAATTTCCTGTTCCATACTATTCATGTCGCGGTGTTTATAATACTGTGTATACGAAGCACTGTAAGATGAAGCTATACCTTTATTTATTTACATGTGGAACGATAGAATTGTCCCCCTTCAGCTTTATTTTAAGATTCTTATTGAAAACATCAATTCAGGTAACTTGATTATGTAGTAGTAAAGCTGGCATCTATTAAATGTAACCGCGTTCAGTCTCAATTGCGACTTCGATACTGGTCCGGAACTGAGACCATGTCTTTTCCCCAAGCACCGGCGGGAACTCAGTGAATACTCTGCGGATGACGGCGAATCAGACTCTCTTTGGTGTTGTGGGAGGTCATATTGGTGATGTTTTCGATGTATGACAAAACGAAGTAGTCCAGCAGGTTCCGGTCGGGAAATTAGGGGAGGCAGTGAGAGAAGGGCACAAAGTCGTAGCACTCCTTCTGAAACCAAGCCTTGGTCTCTTTGGACTCGTGGGCCGGCGCCGAGTCCTACTGCCAAATTCAGGCTCTACCAATGGCCACCTGATTGCACCAGATGATCATCACACTCTTCAGCACATCCAGGTACACTTTGGTGTTGACTTTCAAGCCGACTTCGAAGATGTGAGGTGGCATGATGTGGCCCTCACTTGAAACCACATCAAACACCATAACCATAGCCGGAAACTTCATTGAGCTGTGCTCTCAAGCGTTGAACTGCCTGGATTTGCATTTTGGGGCTGCTGGCAATGTTCTGTTGTCATAACTTGTATTGAGAAAAGTACGAGTTGTACGGCGACGCATCTCCGATCCCGTTTGTTATAAATGGTGTCACTTTCAGACATAATAGAAGGCTCCTATCGTTCTTAAGATTTGTACACAACTGGCCAACAACAACACAAATGCAGCAACAAAACAAAACCGGTTTTCATCAATGAGAAATAAAATCATGTCGTCTTTTCTCATACGAGAATTTATCGTTCCACCTTGTACCTATATATATATATATATATATATATATATATATATAATAATGTATACTAGCATTTGAGCCCGGCGTTGCCCGGGTGTTTCGATGTGTATGTTGAGCAAAAAAAAAAAAGTGGTAGTAGGAAGAGAGGCTCGAACCCGTACCGCGAAGGAAGAAAAGAATGGGGGGAAAAACCCCTGACGGCTATGCTGTTACGACCACCGCCAAACCGGAAGAAACATTTTTTTTTAAATTAAGGCTAGACAATCGAAAGGAGAGGGTGTCTTTAAAAAATATCAGCGAAAAAAGCGACATCCCCAGTAGAAAAGTTCCCAGTTGAAGGTGAAGATATGATTGCTTTAGCCAATTTTTCAATTTGTCGTCTGAAAGGTCGGACCTTAAAACGATCCTGATCTTGGTAAAATCCGTCGCCTCTGTCAAAAGTTTTAGGCAGACATGCAACATACATACATATATACATTTATATATTGGTAACTAAAAATTTTCGACCCAAACCGATTAAAATGTTTGGCCTATATCTGAATACCCTTTATGTAAAATTTCAAATTTTTAGACCAGAAATTGTCTGAGTAATTTGGTAGAGACTTCAGAGGTCAATTTTTCTTAAATATGACTCCTATTATGACCCCTTAACATTTATTGTTTTGCGCTCAAATCATGTGATTAAGTTAGATCCATGTCCAAGGAACCTATATCTAAAATTTCAAGTGTTTAAACTCCAAATTGTCGGAGGAGTGTGGTAGACTTCTCAAAGGTCAAATCGTTTAACTTCGACCCCTTAATCGCCAAATTTCTGGCTAAAAACCGAATCTCAGTACCATGTATATCAAATTTCGAGTCTGTAGACTTAAAATTGAAAGAGATGTTGCGTAGAGAAATGTACACACACAGACACACAGACACGTTCACTTTCATATATACACTAGCATTTCAGCCCGGCGTTGCCCGGGTGTTTAGATGTGTTTGTTAAGCAAAAAAAAATGTGGTAGTAGGAAGGCAGGCTCGAACCCGCACCGCGAAGGAGGAAAAGAACGGGGTAAAAACTTAACGTCTCTGCTGTTACGACCACTGCCAAACCGGAAGCAATATTTTTTTTAAATTATGGCTAGATAATCTAAAGGAGAGGATAACTTTAAAAAATGTCGGCGAAAAAAGTGATCCCCCTGTAGAAAAGTGCCTAGTTGAAGGGGAAGATATTAATGTTTTTAGCCAGTTTTTCGGTATTTGTCGTCTGAAAGGCCGAACATTAAAACGATACTGATCTTCAAAAAATCCGTCGCCTCTATTGAAAGTTTTAGACAGAAATGCAAACATGCATACATACATTTATATATTAGTAACTGAAAATTTTCGCCCCAAACCGATTAAAAAGCTTGTCCTATCTCTGAATACCCTCTATGTAAAATTTCAAATATTTAGACACGAAATTATCTGAGTAATTTGGAAGCGACCGCAGAGGTCAATTTTTCAAAAACTTTGACCCCCTACTATGACCTCTTAACATTTATTGTTTTTGGGCTCAAATCAAGTGATTAAGTTAGATCCATGTCCAAGGATCTAAAATTACAAGTGTGTAGACCCAAAATTATCGGAGGAGTTTGGTAGAGTTCTCAAAGATCAAATCGCTGAACTTTGACCCCTTAATCGCCAAATTTCTGGCTAAAAACCGATCACATCGATTTTCCCAAATCTCAGTACCATGTATATCAAATTTCGAGTCTGTAGACTAAAAATTGACAGTTATTGCGTAGGGAATTGTACACACAGAGACAGACACTTTCACTTATATACATATATATATATATATATATATATATATATATATATATATATATATATATATATATTAGTAGATTTGGGCAGCGTTTTTTTCTCTTATGCCTGTTTCATTGAGTAGCAGGGATTATTCATGTTTGTTTCTTTTGCGATCCATCTTTTCGAGTATAAGAAGAAATTCTCCATAGTCGCCAATGTTTTCAACTTCCAGGAGTTGCATTCAGGGGACTGATGAATTAAAAAAAAAAATTAAGTGATTTTATTGAAAAAGTCGATTAAAATCGTTTAAATGCTACTATGAACAGCCGTACAGATTGTGGTTTCTTAATCGCTGTAGGTGACCTGTCTATATAGATAGCCATGCTAAGGGTGTGTACGACACGCAGGGCATGCTCTTTCAACAAATCTTGGTTTCAGTGACAAGCCCAAGCAAGAGAAATGAAATGATGTAAAGTTTCTGTTTGTCATATAAATGAGTTAAGAAAATCCACGAGTCCATATCATCGCGTTGGCTAGCATAGCACCTGCGTATTATTCCAAGTATTTCTTCACCCTCGCTTTTATATATATATATATATATATATATATAAAATGAGAATAATTGTTGTTAAATTATACGTATATATACAATTAAAAAACTAATTATTCTTTATACCTACAGACACTAGTGTCGCATGCTTACGTGCTTGCTCAATTATAAGTGTGAGGACTGACAAGTTCTACCAGTCATGAGATTGGAATCTATCCACGAAGCCACATTTTCTTTTCTTTTTTTTTTTTACAAAGGAATTACCACTTATCAAGGCCCATAGGTCACTCGAGGATAACGGTTAAAGAGTGTACAGTGGTCAAAAAGACAATGTCATAGGAATCGTTAGAAGTGTAAATTTGGTAAATTGGATTACTTAAGGGGAACGGTTCATCAAGAACTTGTTTACATTGGACTTGGAGATGGCTATATTGTAGTCAGCTGGAAAGCAGGTAAACGGAAGAGAGTTCTACAGGTGGGCAGTTCTAAGAAAGAAGCTTTGTTCATGGAATCTACGTTTAGCTTTATTCATCAGATAAAGAGTGGGGGAAATTATATGTAGTGTTTACAGCCAAACTAGTGTTTCTCGTGAATGTTTGGCGAGGGGGGGGCATAGATTGGAGCTTAATCTATGGTCTCCCCTAAGCCTTTAAATCAGGGCCATCAAACAATTGCCACGGGAATGAAAGGAATTAAGAACTATTAAACGCCGAATTCAGCGAATACATTAGACAATCTAGAGTATCCGAACTAGCGGAAGTCATGAACATGGAACATTGTTAGCTATTATTGCCCAGACCGTACCCATTTATTCTTAAAAGATCTTCATAAGTATAATTAAACAATAATTATACTATATATGCTTACGCAGTCATCAGTGTAGAGAATTTTTTTTTTCGTTATTATTGGAGATAAATGGCTGTGATATAGCTATTGGTAGATTTTACGCACTCAGTTACATAACCCAGCTGAGGAGTCAAAGCAACGGCGAAACACGTGTCCATGGATGACTATTTTATCTATAATAAATACACACACACAGATTTTGCTAAATCCTACCCTCTGATGAGAAGGAAAGTATTTCTTCGAAACTCCGCGGATTAAGGACTATCCACTTATTTAGTGTTTCCTTTTTAAAATGAAATATGTTTTCAGCTCTTTTTCAAAGTGTTTTTAACATGTTTTCTTAACTATTTGTCCTTATTATAAGCTCTATCTCCTATTTGGTTTTATCGAGCTTTTACATCTGGTTGAGATTACTTTATAAATATTAATTCTTTAATGTTTATAGTATACTGTAGTTTTGCGCTCTTGGATCATGTTGGTGAACTTAACTGTAATTCTAATTTCATTTTATATATATATATATATATATATATATATATATATATATATATATATATATATATATATATATATATATATGTGTGTCTATGTATATATATGCACGTTTTCGTGAGTGACTGTAGGCAAAATAATTCCTTCTCCGTTTTCTCCTTTTAGTTAGTCAATATTCATTCTCTTAGTATCGATAAGAATTAACGATCGTTGATCCCAATCGAAGAAAACACATGTTAAAGTCTATTATTCTTTTAAAATCTTGCATGATTTGAGGTTCCTATTACATACAGTAGAGGTGAGTGCACAAAGGACGTTGCACAAGATATGCACAAAGAACCGCATGAAAGTAAGTAAAGAATGCAAGATGGGCATAGGCAGGTGGAAGAAGGGGAAGAAACCGATCGTTTGTAGGAATATTGAAAAGGTGAGCCTGGTAAAAGACCTACATTGAAAGTAAGCGCACTCTTCGTAGAACAGGCTGAAGAAATGCATTGTGTCCTTTGTTGAAAGAGGTCACTCTGAAAGAAGAGCGGAATGTAAGTAAAAATGAATGGAAAACAATGAAGGAAGCGGCGATAAAAGGACCCTGTCATATCGCCGCACGCTTACATCTCTTTGCTTCTTTGACAAGTACTCCCACGATATATTTTCTCATAAACTTACAGCACCTTCAATCTAACCATTCTCAATCCACCCAGATTCCAGCAAAATCCTACCTCTTCACTGCAGACGTACATACATGATTGAATTTTTTTACTCTGGTAACTTCTTCCTTTATACCGTGGTTTGGCTTTGGAATTCCTTTCCTGCTCTCTGTTACTCCCGACCGTAAACAACATGCGGAAATTTAGATAAATGTGAACAGACATCTTGGTACCCAACTCCCCACCCAGTTTGGCTCTCTATTAATCTGGCCTTTATCACAGGAGCCCATTATGTTTCAGTTGTATTATGCCTTGTTTTGGGTAAACAATGCCACTGTTTGAATTTGGAATTCCTTCCCTGCTATCTGGTACCCTGTTCGTATCAACATGCAGATATTAAAATGAATGTGAGCAAACATCTTGCTTCAACAATTTCCCAACCGGATTGCCCCTCTATTAATCTGGTCCCTGTCGCAGTAGTTCCTCATACACCAGTGTAAATACGCCATGTTTCGGATGGAAAAAATGTAAAAAAATAAATAAATAAATAAAAGAGAAAGAAAATATGATAAACTACTTATACTTACCCGAGGTTTTTTTTTTTTTTTAAGAATTTGTTTGGGGTTTCGTTTTTTAAAACTACGATTGTTTGTTTTTCATATTTGGGGGGGGGGATCAAATCAAAAGCAAGTAACTCTGTATTGAGAATAGAGAAGTACGTTCATTCTTTTAATGATATCCGAATGAAAACAGTTTCACCTTAGTCAAATTATTTTCTGGGAGGTATTAAATCAAATTATATTTTATTGTTCATAAGAATGGGTAATGCAACGTTCTACAAAAAGAATTGACGAACCAGATTCAGCTATCGATTTAGTAGGAAGAAGGCTCTTGATGACAAAAATTGAGAGATTACATATAGCAAATAAAAAAATAGAATTAATTGAAACAGTAAAAATAAAGAAAAATTACTGGTAAAGGAAAAGATGACTGGTCAATAGGATAAAACCAAAAATCATATTTATAGAAAATAAAATGATTTTGGGCAATGAGAGCCGAAATTGAATGATTTGGGGAAACGAGAGTAAACATTAAATGAATTGGGAAACAAGGGGAGAAATTGAATGACTTTATGGTGGACAGGAAAAGAGTGAGCAGTTAAAAAACGATTGAAAAGATGACTAATAAGTTATGCATTAATTAAACATATAAATTTAAGGTAAAATTGAAAGCGTAGTAACGTAAAGAATTCGACGTAAATGGATTAATAATAGGTGCTAACAATAACACTTAAAATAAAAATGGTTTGCAACACTCAAGAACAACATCAACTAAATAGCAATCACTAAAACTACTTTGTTCACATGTATGAAAAAAATATTTGTATTCAACGCAGTAATTATTTGATATAGACGTGAAGTATAGACTTTGTTTTTTTGGTCGGCCAGACCATTATGAATTTAGTATGGATAATATTCATCAGTGTGTAATTAAAGTTAATATTTTCAGAAAATGTCCATAAATATTTAGTAATTATTTAGTGAAGACGGTTCAGAAAAAAAATCTTGTGTCGGAATAAAAAGTAACATTTGCTTCCCACCTGACTACAACTTGGATGTCTTCAAGTCCAACGTTAACAAATTCCTAATGAACCGCCCCCTTAAGTAAACACTTCATCAAATCTCCATACTAACGTACTGTACTTGCAATAACCCTTATCCCTGAGTGGCTTCCGGGCCTTGATAAGTGGTGACCATCGTGTAAAAAAAAAATTGTTCATGGTTATTTGGTAAGGCAAAAATCCTGGAACAGTAATAGCCTGCATGCGTTAATCTCGGTACGTTCGAAATCTATGGTGAAAACTTTTAAAGTCTTTCGATGCAGCTAACAGCAAGGAAATGAAGTCGCTAACTGATTTTTCCCCTGCGAAACGGTACTTATTGTCGAAGCCACAACATTCTTGAAAGGCTTGTATACTGTATCCATACGCGCAAAGACTACCATTTGTCCGCGTAGTATTTGCATGGACTTGAGACGGAGAACGTATTGAACACTACGCTGTTTGTTTTACATGGATGAAGCCATGTTCTTTTTAGAACCGACGCATTGAAAATAATTTTGATAAAGTGATATACTTTTGATTGTTCAGAATAATGGATTCGTCTGTATGACAATTCACTACAAAAATATCCACTTCATCAAATCGATGTTAAAACAAGTCTCATTACATTTTATGTTGCAATTTTTGTTTTGGTTAAATATCTTTATTTAATTATAATTAAATAATGAATTCAAACTTATGTTATAATTTAAAAAAATAATTTTTGCAAATAGTTTCGAATAAATAATAAAGTAAACGTTTTTATATTATTAAAATTATATTTAAAAATGTTTTTATTATATTTTACCCATTCATAATGAACGAAATATAATTACATTACAATCACTTATTAACAAATCATGCATTTAAACTATATTTTATATATAAATTACTAGCGGGCGAGACTTGCCAGGTTGTAAAATACGCCTAAATATAGTTTAATTAATGCATATTTCGTATTTATTATTAAAGAGCGAATTCTCTATCGAATATTATATTGTATCTAATATATAGTATTGATTTCAAAAGTTTAAAAATGACTGAGCTGCAATCGGCAAGAATCGACACCAAAGCATGTAGTGTTCCAGCTGTGTCTTCTACCGATTAAGCTATCAAGATATAAGAAAGATTATTATCAAACGACTTGATGAAATGACTTGAATTTGAGCATGCGCAGAAAGAAGTAAAAATGTCGGCAGGTTGAAATGAGTAGTTAGCATTTCGACTTATCGATATTTGTCTGTATGTGTTATCCATCCATCCATCCATCCAAATGTTTTAATCTTTATATACCATCATTGGTGTATAATTACTATCTCCTGTTAATTTCAGTGTTATATGACCATGAGTTTAAGAGTTTATCGATTAAATATTGACCCACAAATGAACAAGCACGCACGTACATCTACTGTTTTATTTGTATAGATTAAAAAATACCACAAAAGCTATGAGGCCTCAAATAATTGGGTATTGTTTTTATTAGCGCCGATCACAATTTCTGATTCTAGATACGTCGGCCATGATAAAGTTTATGCGTTCTATTTTTCCTAAGTTCACATGCAAAAGATAAAATAATCAACGCAGGAAAGTAAAGAAAAAAAAAACAAATGCTTAGAGAAGGATCTAATAATATAAAGTGAAAACAACGCAATATTAACATTTTTTTTCAGCACAAATATCCAATTATGTGCGTTCTATTTTAACTAGATTTTTCACTGCTCTAACGAACCGGCGACTAGAAGTAGAAGAAATGATATTTTTATAAAATAAATTTATCCATTGATTCATAGAATTTATAATATTGATAACCTATATGACTCTTGTTTTTAACAAAAACGCACTGCGTTATTTGCATTATACTAGAGTGAAGTCATCATTGCTTCCACTGGAGTGCTCCACCCAAGGGAATCGTATCTTGTCATCTGCAGACAGCTGTTTCATCCTTTCATGACTCATCGATAGACTTATAGTAAGCACATCAATCTGAGATTCAAAATCAAGATGCCAAGTCCCGACTGAACCAATCATTTGTATTGCAATAAATTATATCGATTAGAAGAAAAATATTAATTAGTTTATTAATTTAACGATACTGGTAACCGAGAAGACTTAATTCTTTTATAGAAGAGTATTACATTAAGTAGAAAACATTATGCCCTTCACTGGCGTGGAAATACCCATGAACATGTGTGTATATAGTCATCCGCAGAAGGCTGTTTCGTCATTTCAAGACTTATCAGAATGGTTATCTGTAACTAACACATCTACACCGAGATTCGAAACAATATGACATGTCACAATCACCCATATATATATATATATATATATATATATATATATATATATATATATATATATATATCCTCTTTTCTGTTTCAAGCTGCAGCGTATAAAATGTCGAGTTCTATCTAATAAAGCTATTTTTACCAAATGAATATCGTCCTATAAATAGAGCGAAATATTTTGTTCCAGCTTTAATGATATGTTTGGGTCCACATTTCTACAAGTACTATGTATTTTTTTATACGATGCCCTCAGATGGGGAGCGACATATATTTATTTTTTAATTCTAATTATCCATGGACACGGAACGATTTTGATTCTCGCGATCACTGTCAGTAGTTTGTTTTTTTTCCATAAAATAGTCGTCTTTTTAGGGAGGGGTATTATTCCTCTGAAGTTTTGGTGGAATTACAACCAGATATCCGCAAAAGGTCGCTCGTTTTAATTGTACTACTCTCTCCCGTCTTGGTAACTTTTTCTTAGGTAAAATAAAAACAGGATGCATTACTCTTGTGTGTGTATGTATCTCTCTCTCTCTCTCTCTCTCTATAGAGAGAGAGAGAGAGAGAGAGAGAAAATAAAAAAGGAACAAACCGTATTATCTGGAAGTCTCGAAATAAAGACGAAACGTTGGTGAACACATAATACGGTTTGTTCCTTTTTTATTTTCTCTATTTTGTCGGAATACTATTTCCATTATTTTCATCATATATATATATATATATATGTGTGTGTGTGTGTGTGTGTGTTCAAAAATAATTTTGAATATTCACTTCTTCGTTTTCTAAAATGCTTTTTAAAATGTAATTAAAATGATTATTGCTTGTATCTTTATAATCGTTTTTTTTTTGTTTTATTTTTTATAGGTAAGTGTTACACGTGTTTTTCAAAGCCAGCAATATTTAATATTTATTGATTGGATCTATTATCTGTAACAAAAGGATTTACGGAATCGCAGGTGCCAGGTAGGTTGACAGGTGTTTCTCTTCTATTATCTTTATTAAGGTCGCGGAGGTTCGCAGTAAGTGTGCTTTCTTGGAGAAAACATTTTCAGAGTGTCTTCTTTTTACTCATAGGTGAATATGTAGAACTTTTTGGAATCATCCTCAGCAAGCGAATACATGTATATATTGTTCTATTTTTTGTTAAACATATCAACTATTGTTTAGAAAAGTTTTAATGCAGACAATCGTTTGTAGTATTACTTCATTATCAATTAAGTAGATCCCAGCACATAGCGCCAATATTCCAAGGTTTACTTTTGAAAAGGTGTGAAAAGTGCATATTTTCGACGCTTCCAACTGACTGAAATGAAATTTCCGTATTACGTCTTTTATTCAATCAAAAGTTGATAGTTTTACAAAGCATATCAGTTTGCGGCTGATGAGTCGTTCTTAAGCATCATTCATTCATCTCGTATGTATCTGGTGATTTTTGGTAGTATTCGTTTCCCCGATATCTTTCTAGTTAGAATTCCTTCCAGCAAAACATCGGATACTTAAGGGGAAGGGACCACGTAATAGTTGCTAACATCAACTAAGTGAAAGTGTTTCAGTGGAATAAGCTGGATTCGAACTTGGCACACCCAGGTTGCCAGTCTCTCGGTAACCACTGAGCCACCGTCACATCTATTAATATCGATGCTCGTATGAGTGTGTATGTGTACGTGTATGTACGTGTTTCTGCAAGATATTTCAGATACAAGAAATTTAATGGCAATGATTGTACAAGGATATGAACTTTAGTAGGAATGATTACTTCTTTAGAGAATTTGTATTAAGGAGTTCTGAATCTCTCTTGAGGATCATACCCCACGACGAAAAAATATATTTCTACGTTGAGAGAAATCATTACCAAGTATTGATCCATTTCTCTCCTCTACATGTATACTTTCTTTTACGGCTAATTAATAGGGCTATGACAACAGAATATTCTTTTCATTGTTTTGACTCTTGAGTATATATCCGACACAGACACAGTTAATCAACCGAGAACCACATCACTCTGTATAAAATCATATAAGATGTCAACGAATACACGCTCGAGAGTCAAAATAATGAAAAGAATATGCTGTTGTCGTAGTCCTACTAATTAAGCAAATCCTGGCATGTAACAATCGTCCAAATACATTGCAACTGAATTACAAATCTAAGCATTGGGTAGTGAGAAGGATGTGTAGATGGCAAAGGAGAAGAATTATTCACATTTCTCTATCTATCTCTTGCTTTCTCTATATTTCTATCTCTTGCTCTCTCTCTCTCTCTCTCTCTCTCTCTCTATATATATATATATATATATATATATATATATCTTTCTCTGTCTCTCTATCTCGCTCTCTCTGTCTCTCTATCTCGCTCTCTCTGTCTCTCTCTATATATATACTAAATTCGTATGATTCTATATAAATTCTTCATTCTGTGAAGCAACGTTGAGTCTGGCTAGTACCAAATGGGTGATCATTTGTCAATTCTAGGCGTTGTATGTGCTCTCTCCGCTTATCTCGGCATTGTTTCCAGTCGCCCTGAACCGCTACTTGCCATTGGTATTTAACAACGCCGATTCAGGAGAAGTGCAGTGGGGGAATACGCAACTCTTGCCACAAAAATTCTACGTGCAGCTACCCTTACAGTGAGTATCCATAGTCTGTCAAGACTAAAGGAAGCTACCATATATAATATATATATATATATATATATGTATGTCTGATTGCGACGTCTTGTCAGACGAATGCCACTCCTTCAGTAACCGAACGTCCATGTGCTTCATTCCTACCAGCGACTTCCACACCCTTAAATAAACATGACACTGATGGCAGTCATTGGTTTAGATGTAATCAACAGCATGAAAGCGCACGATAATACAAGTTCCGTTGTTGTTGGTTTCATATATATATATATATATATATATATATATATATATATAAACACTAGTTTTTCTATACTTTCGCAATCATCAGTGCAGGAAATGACAATTGCTACTGGTCGGGACTCAGCTACAAAACCACCTTTGATTCTATTTGCTAGGAACGTCACCTGCCGGCCATCAACTGGCAGGAAATATATTACTAATTAAGTCTCAAAATTAACCATAAATTTGGTACTAATTTATATTTCTGAATACATGGTTAATTTTAGGACACCTTGTAGACATTTTTGTTTCATTTTATTCCAGTCAATGTTCTAAAAAATCAAGGGGCCCCGTTCACAGGGATAGCACTTGATCTTTATATGAGATACATAGATATTCGAATATTCAATTAAAGCTCTCCTCTGAGTTAGTAAAGTAATTGGAGGCATAATTTCCTCTCCACAACTGACCATTCAAATATATTACAATATATCTTTCTTTTGGTCTCTCGGTTCACTGAATTCCAATACAAGAATTTATCCAGTCTGGTGGGGTATCCAGCTGTATTTTGTTACTTGAGGTAACATCACTTGGAGAAGGTGCACCATTCCTCGTAAACGCCAATGTTGTTTAACCATTTGAGAAGATCTTATTTGGGCAGTGAATACTATATTATTTTGAATATTTAGTCAGAGCTATTTGTAACAAAAAGTATGCCAGGTCGTCCTAACTAAACTCTGTAGGGAGAACATAGATACTCGAAGAAAATATCTAGTAGGCATTCAACTTCTCTCCAGTAGACATTGAAGTTCTATCCAGTATGTATTTGTATAACAAAGTGTGAATTTGCCTCAAATTTGTATGTTATGCGATCTGAGAATTTTGCTAGATTCCAAAGTTCAAGATTTTATTTATTATACTAATATGTTTTTATCAAAATAAAAACGTGGGCAAAACTACAGCTCTGTTTCCTTAAAACATAAAACAAATCTCATCAAATCCATCTCTAATTGCAAAAAAAAGCGACCCTTCCCTGTAGAAAAGTGTCTAGTTGACGGTGAGGGAATTAATGTTTTTGTCCAATTTCTCGACATTTGTTGCCCGAAGAGTCGAGCTTAAATCGATATTGGTCTCGTGAAAATCCGTCGCCTCTGTCGAAAGTTTTAGCAGACATATATACATACGTTTATACATACATACAGTTAAACAGAGAGGTGATATTCATATTATAGATGAAGGCTTAGCATTTAAGAGTCTTTTTAGTCAAGCATGAGAGAAAAGGGCCTAGGGTTTGAGAGAGCGATGGGAATGGAGTAAGAGAAAAGATAAAGATAGTGATGGCTACAGAGAGATAGGGAGGTATAAGTTTTAATAGAGATATGTTGCACTTTTGCTCCGGGCAACGTCGGGTGGCCCTGCTAGTTCATCTATAAAGGAACGAGCATGTGAAAGTCGTGTGAGATTTCTATTGTTTATTTATAAATCTTGATATCTCTTTTTCATAACAAATGTCCTAATAATATAATAGAGTTGTTTTTGTCGTAATATCTATTTCCTCCGTTTTTTAGAGTCCTCTACACGAAAAGAAAATAAAATAACAAAAAAAAAAACGCTACATTAGAATATAACCTATTTATAAAAATGGAACCAGGGAATCGCAGTTAATGTCAGGCACAATACCAATTTCTTTGCGACCGGTTCTGCGAGGGTATTTTTGTAGACAGCCAGAATGAAAATCTGAAAACGAAAACAATGGCATGCGTTTCGTCTAATTATATTAATTTTCTCTAGAAGACGATCTTTCACTGTTCACCATTTTACAAACAAGATTGCGACGAATTGCAAGGATGGCAACCGACACGATGGCAATGTGCCATGCCAAAATTGAAAATTGATGACGAATGAATAAATAAATAGAAACATCTTCGAAGTTGGCAAACACAAAAATTGGCATCATCCGGGAGAAAGAACAGCGTCTACAATCTTTCAAGCACATTCACAATCTCTGTTTCATACATACACAAGTGCTATATATATATATATATATATATATATATATATATATATATATATAATTTAAGAACTATATGTCAGTGTCTGTTGGATGTATCCGGGTTTCATCGATCTGGTCATGATGGATTTGAAGCAGCATCCGGCTAATCTAAACAAATCAACTCGTCAGCAACTTTTCATCGCTAAAGGCTACAAAAATCCTCTGGCAGCAAGAGGATCCTACGAGTCTGTTTAAATCAGTCACTATGTTCCATATCGAGCATGACAAGATCGATGGCACCCGATAACCCAACAAGCACTGTGACGTTCAGTTTGAAATATGTAATATTTTATATTAGCTATTGTCTAAAATATGACAGAGTACTTTATTGTTCTTTTCTTTTCAACTAACCTCCGTATCTTTTCTCTTTATATACACTTGAATAATACCCATCCTGCGATGGATATAATAATTCCACGAACAGAACAGTTTTGCACCAGTTTTATCGCCTGCTAGGAAGGTTAAAATCAAGATATATGTAAATTTAAGGCTTAAGATCGTGAAAAAAAACGTAAAACTACAGTTTAATGATCACGGCTAGGATTCAGTGCATACTTAAGATGCTGTAATTTTCAAACATTTGGAGAATAGGCAATGCATCGTGGATGCGTTGTCGGCAACTTCTGTAACTCTCGCCTCTCCTAATTTCCCTTCAGTCCTCATTTAGAATGAGCTATTTTTCTGATAAAGGGAGAAGAAAAAGCTGTATTCTAAGTCGGCAGTATTTTTGCATGATGTTGGAAATTTTCTGTTTCTATGTCTATCCTTGAAGCCATGTAACTAATAAGTGTGCTGGAGATAAACGTTTCAATTGGTACCCGAAATTTGATGAATCCCTAGGAAAACCGTCCTATCAGCAGGTGCAAAATACTAGGGCTGCTGTATTGTCATTTGGTGAATGCATTTTGAACCATGCAGCAGCTTCTGGTGGGGTCTCCCGGTGCCATACTAGCGGGTAATTGTTACAGCTTTATCTTATCATGGATTACAAAAATATTTAATTGTTTCTTTTTCTCCTTTACTTTCCCTCTTTGCCCTGCTCTAATCAAGTCTGTCGACCTGTTCCACAAATCCCAAAACTCCATGGAAACCAAGAAAAATACACGATTAAATCCAGAACTCCAACTTCCAACGTAGACACCCACTACCATGCCTCCTTATCAATATCAGGGATCTACGTTCCACCCTTCCAGAGGTTAAAACCCAATTACAGGAGACCAAACCAAACCTATTATTCCTAACTGAAACTGGTAGTGGATAGATTGTTTCCCTGGATGAGTTCGAAATTAAAGAATACTCTAATTTAACATCAAAATCTAACCCCCAAGATCGCCATGAGCATGGAATATGTGCCTACATTAGAGATTATTTTCCACGTATTAGGGATATCTCCAGAGAAGACCGTAAATTACACTATATGTTCTTCCGGGTTGCACTTGCTCACACCACTACATTTATATTTGCCCTCTATCGCCCTCACAACAGCAGAGTAACTACCTTTAAGAGAATATCTGAGAAAAATGATCATATCGTGTTTGCTCATCCTGCGGCTATCATTCACGTCTGTGGAGACTTCAATGCTTTCAATGTAGAATAGTTAGCCCACTTAAACAAGACATATGATGAGGGGAGATTCTGTCACGATTTCTCCATTGCATATGACCTAATTCAGATTGTTCACAAACCCAACCATGCGACCGGCACTGACGGTCAGTATTCAAGGCTTCCAAAACGTTTCCTCATAACTTGCCCTGGTCTATGTTTATCCTCCACTGGGATCTTCTGACCGCTCGGCTGTATCAGTTAAGATAAAAGCAAAATGTAATAAGTCCTCAGATTAGCTCTCCATCATACAGTATATCAATACTATATGGGTGACTGGGATAGCTTCCTCATGTTTATATTAGATCTACCTCTGCGTTCCATGTTGAAAATGAATGTGTCCTCTATCTAATTAGATCCGACAGAATGGTAAATTGTAGGTATAGACCGTTCATAGGCTTCAAAAAATTCTAACAAAAAACCTAACAGCAAGCCATTGTTCTCTCCAGAATCTGCTGCTGCCATTACACAGAGAAATCACTTTTTCCATTGTTTCCAACGTAATAGATGTACTGAGATTAAAGCCGTTTTCAAGACTACCAGCAATAACTGTAAAAGAGTATTAAAGAACGCGAGAGAGTTGTATGCTCAACCTGTTAAGTCTAAAGTAGCTGAGCAGCAGCTTGGTTCCCACCAATTTTGTCAAATAGCAAACAGGTTCCTGAACGGAAGCATGTGCTCTATCCCAACTATCACCAATGAACCTGAGGTAATCTCGGCAATATCAGACAAAGCCAAACTCTTTGCTAAGAACTTTGCAGCTAATTTTACCCTATACGACCAAGGCCGCCTCCCTCATATTTCCTCCTTTATCTGAAAACACGCTATGTGACATACAAATATCTGTACGCGATGTTTGCCGATCTAATCAAAAAACTTGATTCCAGTAATGTAACTGACCCTGATGGCATTCCAATTATAGTGCTGAAATGCTTCAACCAGAACTTGCTCCCATACTTACAAGGCTGTTTAAGCATTGTCTCAAGGAGAATTGCTTCCCAGCACCCTGGAAAACCTCATCAATATTCGCCGTATTTAACAATTCAGGTGATCAGTAATCTCCCTCTCAGTGCAGACGAATAAGTCTCCTGTACGTCAGGAGTAAGTTGCTGGAATCTGTTAAGTAGAGAAGTAGTCAATCACCTCAGCAAAAATAACTTCCTTAATGACATGCAATATGGTTTTCATTCTGCTAGATCTACAGCAGATGTGCTAAAGGTTATATGTCATAAGATTAACATATCTCTCGATGGAGGCTTCCTTTCTAGGGCAATTGCTCTTGACACATCAAAGGCTTTTGATAGTGTTTGGTATAAAGCTCTACTCCGCAAGATCTTTAGCTATGGTATAGCTGGAAATGTCTTCTCAATCATTAAATCATTTCTTTCTGATAGGTTTATTAGAGTAGTTGTTGATTGGCAGAAATCAGCTCACAGTATTAATACTGGAATCCCTCAGGGGTCCATCCTAAGCACAACTATCTTTCTGATCTACATAAATGATCTCCCAAATCCCATCCTAAGATCATTCATAGACATTTATGCTGATGACACTACCATCTATAGTAACACATCAAAGACTGTAAATGATCAAGTTATCTCTGATTCTTTCTCCTTTGATCTTTTGCATGTGGTACAATGAGGAAAGAGGTTACTATTTAATTTTAATGCATATAAAAGCAAGTTTCTATATTTACATCATCAATGCTCTGTGCCCCGTCTCGCATCAATTGAAATGAATGATTCTCGTCTTGGGGAGGCTCTATGTTTTGACAAGCTTTTGGGTTTGACATTTACTCCTGATCTGAAATGGAACACATACATTAAATCCGTTGCCCAGGTCGCTGGAAAAATAGTGGGATCATACTACCGCTCCAGTAGATATATCACTGATGATGCAATTCTTTATCTGCATTATCTGCATAAGAGTCGAGTACGTCTAAAAATGGAGAACTCTTGAGAAGGAGCTGCTAGAAACAAATATCCTGCTTTAACAGAGTTCAAAATAGACTTTGTAGCCTAGTGCAGCCTAGTAGGAGATACCCTTTTCTTTTGTCTGCAACCTCTTTCACGCAAAAGAGCCGTTGCGAGCCTTCCTCTGCTTTGTCGTTATGTTTATGGTCAGTGCCCTTTTTAATTTCAATCTATTGCTCCCTCCTACTCTTTAAACTTCCACGAAAAATACTCGTTTAGCTGAAATCACTATCAATAATTTCCACCCCCCAATCTTTATCTGTGCCTAAACCTAAACGTAGATTCCATGAACAAAGTTTTTTTCTCATAGTTGCACGCCAGTGGAACTTTTTCATTTCGCTGCTTTCCAGCTGACTGCCGTATGAGTGTCTTCAAGTCCAATGTAAGCAAATTCTTGATTAGTCGTCGAGTTAAGTAATCCAATTTACCTAATTTCCACTACAAACGTTTACTGCAATATTGTCCCATTGACTACTGTACACACATTAACGTTTATGCTCGAATAGCCTCCAGGCCTTGATAAATGGTGACTTCTTTGTAAAAAAAAAAATAAGAAAAGAGAATAAAGTCTTTTAAGTTAGTCCAAAGAAACTGAAAATTAAAGAATATTTATTAACTGATAATATATATTTTTTTAAATCAGACGTATCTGAATTTTGACCAAGGACTTCCACTTTACAGTGCCAAATAAAACTAAAGTTCCTTTTACATGGAGGTCACCACTTATCAAGGCCCGGAAGCCACTCGAGGATAAGGGTCATTGCGTGTACAGTAATCAATGGGATAGTATCATAGTAATCGTTAATATTGGAGATTTGATAAAGTGTCTTACTTAAGGGGGCGATTCATCACGAATTTGTTTATGTTGGACTTGAAGACATCCAAGTTGTAGTCAGGTGGGAAACAGGCAAACGGGAGAGAGTTCCACAGTCGTGCACTTCCAAGAAAGAAGCTTTACTCATGGAATCTATGCTTTGATTTAGGCACAGATAAAGAGTGCGGAAAATTAATGACAGTGATTTCAGCTAGACGGGGGGAGGGACCAGAGATTGGAGTTCAGACGAGCAGATGCCATGGAAATAACGGTAAAACAAAGACAGGCTCGCAACATCTCTTCTGTGGGAGAGATGTTGCAGGGAAGAGAAAAGGGCATCCTCCACTAAGCCATGAAGTCTATTTTTATACTGCCGTTCAGTATGCAAGCCTTCTAGACTTTTTTCTTACAACTTCCCCTTAGTTATATGCATGTTCTGTTCCATCTCCTCTGGGATCCTCCGACCACTCAGTTGTATCAGTTTAGATAAAAATGAAATGTAATAAATCTTCAGACGTACGCTCCACTGTACTGTATATCGATACTCTATGGCTGACTGGGATAGCTTCCGTGCATTCATATCTGATCTACCACTGCATTCCATGATTAAAAAGGATGTGTCCTTCATAATATCAGACCTGACTGAATGGTTAATTGTAGGCATAGACCGATTCATCTCATCTAAAAATTCCAACAAAAACCTTACAGCCAGCCATGGTTCTCCTCAGAATGTGCTGCTGCCATCGTGCACAGAAATCACTTTTTCCATAGCTACCAACGTAATAGATGTACTGAGACTAAAGCTGCTTTCAGGGCTGCCAGCAACCACTGTAAAAGAGTAATAAAAAATGCACGAAAGCTATATTCTCAGTCCGTGAAATCCAAAGTAGCTGAGCAGTGGTTTGGTTCCCACCAGTTTTGGCAAATAGCAAACAAGATCCTGAATAGAAGTGTGTTCTATCCCAACTATCATCAATGGAACTGAGGTCATCTTGTAAGCATCAGACAAGGCCAAACTATTTGCCAAGAACCTTGCAGCTAATTCTACTCTATGCGATGAAGGCCATCAACTCCCCGCATTTCCTCCTATAACAGACAACACGCTATGCAACATACAAATATCTGTGCATAAGGTCGCCAAGCTAATCAAAAACCTTGATTCCAGTAAAGCTACTGGCCTTGACAGCATTCAAATTATAGTGTTGAAAAAGCTTCAACCAGAACTTGCAACCATACTTACAAAACTGTTTAAGCATTGCCTTAAGGAGAAGTGCTTTCCAAAACTCTGGAAAACCTCATCTGTATGCCCTGTATTTAAGAATTCAGGTGATAAGGCATCTCCTTCTCAGTACAGACCAATAAGTCTCCTGTGTGTCATGAGTAAGCTACTGGAATCCATATTCAATAGAGAAGTAGTCAAGCACCTCAGCAGAAATAACCTTCTAAGTGACATGCAATATGGTTTCCGTTCTAACCATGTGCTAACGGTTATATCTCATAGGATTAGTGATCTCTCGACAAAGGCTTCCTTTCCAGGGCAATTGTTCTTGACATATCAAAGGCCTTCAATAAGGTATGGCATAAGGGCTTACTTCGCAAGATTTCCAGCTACAGTATAACTAGAAATGTTTTCTCAATTATTAAATCATTTCTCTCTGATAGGATCATAAGAGTTGTCATTAATGGGGAGAAATCAGAGGCCCACAGTATTAATACTGGAGTCTCTCAGGAGTCCATTCTGGGACCAACTCTCTTCCTGATCTACATCAATGATCTCCCAAAGCACATAACTAAATCATTTGTTGACATCTATGCCGATGACACGACCATCTACGGCAAAACATTAAAGGTCGTAAATGACAAAGTTCTCTCTGATTCTCTCTTCTCTGATCTCGAACGAGTGGTTCAGTGGGGGAAGACGTGGCTGGTTACCACATCTAAAACCAAACTCCTATCTGTACATCATCAACGCTCTGATCCCCATCTGGCATCAATTGAAATGAATGGCTCTCGTCTAGGAGAAGGCTCATGTTTTGACAAACTTCTGGGCTTGACCTTCACTCCTAATCTGAAATGGAACACATACATCAAGTCTGTTGCCAAGATCGCTGGAAAGATGGCGGGATCCTCCTACCGCTCCAGAAGATATCTCACTACTGATGCAATTCTCTATCTATATAAAAGCCAAGTACGTCCAAGGATGGAATACTGCTTCCATATCTGGGCAGGAGCTGCTAAAAACAGCCCATCCTGCCTTGACAGAGTACAAAATAGACTTTGTAGCTTAGTGGGGGATGCCCTTTTCTTTTCCTTACAACCTCTCTCCCACAGAAGAGACGTTGCAAGCCTATCTTTGTTTTATCGTTATTTCCATGGCAGGTGCTCGTCATAACTCCAATCTCTGGTCCCCCCCTCGCGAATCTTTTACGAAAAACACCCGTCTAGCTGAATCCACTGTCAAAAACTTTCCCCACTCTTTATCTATGCCTTAATCAAAACGTAGATTCCATGAACAAAAGCTTCTTTCTTGGAATTGCACGCCTGTGGAACTCTGTTCCGTCTGCCTGCTTCCCTCCTGACTACAACTTGGATGTCTTCAAGTCCAATGTAAACAAATTCCTGATGAACCGCCCTCCTAAGTAGACACTTCAAATATCCACACTAACGTACTGTACTTACAATAACTCTTATCCCTGAGTAGCTTCCGGGCCTTGATAAGTGGTGACCACCTTTTAAAAAAAAAACATTGTATTGCATTCACAATTTTAAAATAAAAATATAATAAATATGTACATTTGAAAATTGAAGTTTACGGAGTGTGCTAAAATAATTGTTTTGGGAGGGGGATCAGGACCTGTAGCAGCATAGGTATTATCATAATCTGTACCCCCTCTATCTCTCTCACACACAAATATATATGTAATAGCTTCCTAAGTTTTAAAAAAAATCAAGTCTTTTCAGTTGGTAATTTGTTTCATTTCAAAAGGAAAATTATTACAATATTAGTTCGTTTGCAGCTAATAAGTTAAAATTATGTCATTGTCGCATTTTTAGTGGCTTACTTACCAGATATATCCTTAAAAACATAGGAAAAGCATTATTTTTCAAAACTTAAATGGTTCAAATAACCGGCAGACACCACTAACATTTTACTCTATTATTACTTATTAAATATTTTTAATGTATTTTCTTTTAGACATATTAATTATTTTTAATCTATTACAATAGGTACATACAAACTAATTCACGTTTCAAGTAAATGATAAAAATATATGTACTCATATATATATATATATATATATATATATATATATATATATATATATATACGAGCAAACAGTTAATAAAACATGTTTGAGTTAAAAACATATTTAATCTGAAAAGGAAACACTAGATAAGTGGATTTTGAAATTACATAGTTATTACTTTTATCTTTTATATGGATATAGAAAAATTTTTCTTTAACTTTATCGTTTTTTCTACATACTTCCTAATACTTTATAATTTAATAATCCTTTATTTTAATTCTTTATTTCTTCTTTGCATGGCCGGTTTTTTATCTGCATTTTCTGCTTTATTCTTTAAACTTTCCTATCTATCTAATATATCAATCTACCCACACTTTCATATCTTGTATGTATATTTACTTATATTTTATTATATGCATTTACTTACTTTTTTTCTTGCTTTTTCCTGAATTTGCAGATATCGGCCATCCTCTCCCCTTAAATAATTTTTATTTTTTATTTTATATTTTATTTTTATTTTTATTTATTTTTTTATTTATTGTTTATTAATTATTTATTTTCTATTTATTTATTAATTTATTTATTTTCCATTTAGTGTCTTCTAACAATTCTTGCTGACATTTTTTAAGTGATGACCTGTACATTTCAGTTGACCTATATTATTTTGCCCTATATATTTTTTTCGCGCCTCTAACATTTCCTGTCTGGGTCATTTTGAAATTTGTTTCTCTATTTTATATTTAACTCTATCACCATTTAATTTTTATTTTCTCTTTTTTCCCCCTGATCTTTCTTATTTATATTTATGTCTCGGCAGTAGAGTGAAAAGCATATCTTATTTTTCTTTTATTAATATTATTGGAATTTTTTCCTTTTTTCCCTTTGTACACATTTTTGTGAATTATTCCATGGATTTCTGCCTTTGGATTATTTTGGACTATCTTCCAATTACGGGATTTCCTTGGATTTTACTTGTGCAAATGGAAATTCAATTAACTTTCTTGAAGTTATATATTTGGATTTTACCGTCACTGGATTATTTATCTTCCACCAGACTATCCATTCACATGTAATCACCTTTTTCTTCACCATATTCCCTCTGCTTCATTTTTTTGTTATCAAGTAAGATCTTTGACTTACTTGTTGTTTCATCAAATACTTCTGCATGCAAAATCCGATCCGCATTTTGCTAATTCCTACCCTCTGATGAGAAGGAAAGTATTTCTTCGAAACTCCGCGGATTAATGACTATCCACTTATCTAGTGTTTCCTTTTCAGATTAAATATGTTTTTAACTCATTTCAAAGTGTTTTTTAACATGTTTTATTAACTGTTTACTCGTATTATAAGCTCTATCTCCTATTTGGTTTTATCGAGCTTTTACATCCGGCTGAGATAACTTTATGAATATTAATTCTTTAATATTTATAATATACTTTAATTTTACCATCTTGGATCATTTTGGTAAATTTAATTGTAATTTTTATTTTATTTATATATATAAAAGTGTGTGTGTACTAATTAACCCGTTTTCTGGCTTTGGCCGACCAAGTAAATAAATTGAAGAATTTTCATGCCCAACCTGTAAAGATTAAACACAATTTTCGTCCATATGACTCCGCTCATATGTACTGATCTATGATGTTAATTGGAATAGTATCAAATTGACTTATTTTATATTATATTTTTACTAATTGAATAAAAATGTCGTTTTATATCCATAATTTCAAGATTAAAATAGAATTGCAGTTGAGAATTGAAGTTTGCAGACTTGCTTAAATAAAACATTTATTTAGAAACCCATTTTATATTCTTTATTTTCATGTTAAAATTTAATAAACAAAAGATGCCGTAATGCATTGAATGTAACTTTGAAATCCTATCAGAAAATGAACGTTTTGTAAACTGCAGTAGCAGTAAAATCTGATCATGCATATACGTTTACAGATAAATGGAGGTGTGGCTGTTATTTTCATGCACAGCTGACGGAGCGAGTTTTTTTTTTTTTTTTTTTTTTTTTTTTTTTTTTTTAGATCATTTACGTGGTGAGGGTGTTTTTATGTAATGTTTTAAATTACATTTTATAGTTCTGCAGTTCACGAACCGTGCTGAAATAATGTTGTGATTTCGAAAACCATTCTTAACATGGTCACTGTTTTGTACTTTCACGTAAAAATTTACTAAAGAAAAATTAGCGTAAAAATTTAACTTGAAACATCCAGAAAATAGCCTGGTCTGAAAACAGTCGACATACCAAATATGAGGTACGTCTGAAATGTTTGGACAGTGCTGAAATTATAACGTGATTATTTAGTAACACTTTCTTAACATGTAACTTCTGTAGTATCACTTAAAAATGTAATAAACAAAAACTAATCTAAGAATTGCATTTAACTTAAATAACCTATCAAAAACAATCATTTAACAATAAAAGCTTTGATTTTAAATACTACGTGGCTCATCCGTAAAATACACTTAAATATGATATTTTAATCGATGCAGATTTCGTATCTGATGCGGTCACTATATATATATATATATATATATATATATATATATATATAAACTAGCGGCCAAAAATCTGGGACAGTTTAGTAGTTTTTTTTTTAATTTCTCCAGAATATTCGGGGGCATTACAACTAAACTTACACACATTAAACATATCTCTTATGTTGATACACTGTATTAATTACACCTCATTATGAAGGATATAAAAAAAGTTATGAGCATTTCAATTTTTTTTTTTTAAGTAAAGTAGCCAAAACCGTGGAACAAAGCAAAGAAAATAATTTATTGTGGACTGTGTAGTCAGTTTTCCCACTTTTTTAAGTACGAAAATGACGAATAAGTCGGTTACGTCACTTAACATAGTCATTGCAGCCGGTTCCACCATCATTATGACACCTAAAATTGATGCTTCCGTCCAAAATTCAATTATTATACTTTATGGGGAAAAACCATTCAATACGGAAGATAGCTGATGACTTGAAGCTGTCAAAAAGTACCGTTGGGAGAGTTATAAAGGATTTCAAGAATACTGGGAAAATTCTACCACCGAATAAAAATGGCCGGCCTCGAATAACTTCTCCTGGACAAGAGCGATTGATTAAGAAGATGGCACTGAACGATAGGTTTCAGGCAACTTCCAGCATTTCTCGTGAACTACATGCTTATTATGACATCAAAGCGTCTCGTAAAACAGTATCAAGACGCTTAAATGAAATTGATCTGTTTGCGAGATCACCAGCTAAGAAACCGTTAAACAAGAATAAGAAACTCAGATTAAGCTTTGCTCAAGAGCATGTGTTGTGGACAGATGATCAGTGGCGAAATGTATTTTTTCTGATGAAAGTAAGTTTAATGTATATGGATCTGACGGGAATAAATTTATAAGGAGGTTTGCTGGCGTAAGATTTAATAAAAAATGCACAAAGAAAACGATTAAGTTTGGTGGGAGGGGTAGCGTAATGATGTTTGGAATGATTTCTTGGGAAGGAACCACTGATCTGGTCCGTCTAAACACCAAAGTTAATGGAACAATATAGAAGAACTTGTTAAGAAATCATACCATCCCAATGCTTCGAAATTCTGAGTATGAAAAACCAATTTTCATGAAGGATAACGGCCTCTGCCACACGCCTAAGCATATAATGAAATTTTTGAACGAGCAAAATGTGGATGTTTTGGATTGGCCTCCTCAAAGTCCGAACCTAAACGCTATTGAACATCTATAGTCTACTTTGGGAACCGTGTGAGTGCAAGAAACTCTATCAATACTGAAGATTTGTGGCTAAAACTTAAAGAATAGGCGAAAGTTTTACGCGATGAATGTCGCCATCTCATTCAGTCTTGCAGTAGAAGGTGCGCTACAGTTATAAAAAATAAAGTCTTGTTCACTAATTAAATGCGTGTCAACCAAATCTGGTATTTTGATGTTTCAATGTTATTATTTATAAATTTATTTTCTTTGTCCCACGGGTTTGATCACTCTAATTTAAAAAGAAAAACATTGAAATGCTCATAACTTTTTTTCTATCCTTTATTATGAAGTGTAATTAATACAGTGTATCAACATAAGATGTATGTTAAATGTCTGTAAGTTTCGTTGTAACCCCCCCCTCGCCCCGAATATTCTGGTGAAATTGAAAAAAAAACTAAACTGTCCCAGATTTTTGGCCGCTAGTGTATTTATATATATAATGGAAAACAAAAAAACAAAAAAAGCAGTTTATAAAATCTTTTATTCGCTGTTCAATTTTATCTTGTTTTTTTCACTTGGAATCAAAAAAACAAACGCCAAATTTTATACACGATTAAGTAAAGATGGTTTCATGCTAAATTTCTATACTACACTGATCCCCCACTCTAAATACTAAAATAATTGCCTCTTTTTTTTTTTTCTACTTTTTTCCGGCAAGCTTTTTCAAAGAGTTAAGATGTAATTGCTTAGAAAATAGAACCTCATTAATTGGGGTGGGTGTTGAAGCGATTTAGTCGTGGTTGATAATCTACAAATGTACGAAATAAATAAACTTTATTTTTAGAATCTAATTTTGTGTTTAGAGTAAAGCGAATAATGTAATGTAAACCCCAAACTAATCGAAATAAATAGCGTTCTAAAGTACCATTCATAATAGGTTTGCGTTTCGGTATTATTGAGTTATTAAAATCCAAAATGGCTGATATGTCGTAAAGCTAACCGAACCAATTAAAATGAAAGTGTATCCCTGCCAATGAATAGCCATGAATCAGAAATGCTAACAAATCTCAGGATGCCACTTACTATCTCGTCATCCACCGTGCTCTCGCTGGCAGCAAGGATACAGCGGTTTTAAATCAAAACAAAATATCTCCAATTAATATGTCATGATTTTCTGAGACGAGAGAAACAAAAGATCTGCTTATTCTTAGCTATTACTACCGAACATCGTGTCAGAATCAATTTCAGATTGTGAAGCTTAATGTTAGAAGTTGAAAAAAGAAGGGATAACCTAGGTTTAACCTATATAATGTAAGACATGAATTGCGTCTCTATTCTAAATGGCTCAAAATGTGTTAACATTTTCTTTGCCAGAATCGATCAGTTTTTGGCGATCCTTCTTTATCAATTAAGAATTCCACACACACACACACACACACATATATATATATATACTAGCAAAAGTACCCGTCGTTGACTAGGTTCAAAAACAGCCTACAGAAAATGGACTGATTTATTAAAGTATGATAGGTTATGAAAAGGAAGGGTTGTTAAGAGATAGCTTCGAATTTTGGGGGTATCAAAACCAAAGCAAAATATGATTAAAGTAAAAATAAAATAGATAAACACCATAATTTATTATACCATACCTGTTCACACTGAAACACTTATCATAATATTCTGTGGATCTATATTAAAAAAACCTTGTTAAACCTTAACATATTTCCATTCTAAGGAGGTCAGGCGCGAACGAACACCCTATAATTTTATTATAACATATTTCTTTAAACTGAAACATAATTATCAAAGTATATTACGCAGATAGATATGAAAAGTCTTTATTAAAGTTTGTGCCTATTTCCATTCTATGGAGGCCTGGCGCGAACGCAGGCCCCACAATTTTATTATACCATTCCTATTTAAGTTACAACATACTTATCAATGTATTCTTATGTACATCTATATCAAAAACACTTGTAAACGTTTTTGTTTTGTTTTTTTTTTAATTTTTTTTATTGCTCATACTTTGTGGACCAGGCGCGAACGCATACCCCACAATTTTAAGGAACCACTATTCTGCAGGATCAAACATACGCATTTCTGTGTCTCGATACATCTTCTATCATTATATGTAATCAGTTTTTTAAAATAGTTAACCATATAGGAGCCTATTCGTGACCAGACACACACACACACCCATACAGACATTCAGCTTTATATATATATATATATATATATATATATATATATATATATATATATATATATATATATGATTTTCAGAATGTGAGAGATTATATATAATAAATTCCACAGCCAAACAACGCCGCAGCCCACAAGAGCCATGACAGACAACGAACCGGAAGTCTAACATACACACACACTCCTTTAAATTTGTTTTTTTGTTTTTTTGTGTACCGATATTCATATAAAAAGCCCTTTTATCTATTTATTTAAAAAAGAAAATACAACTGTAATACATGGGTCGTGGAATTGCATTCATCTGCAAAAGATCTATCTTATTTGCATATTCTTATAAACATTCATTTCAATTAATTTCCTATTAATTTTTTCGGTTTTCTTATGAGGTGATCATCTTTAGTTTACTATTTCGTGTAATTATATTCATGCAGATCTTCTACATGAATTATATTTATGTAAAAAGGTTAGAGTCAACACTAACATCTTTCTATATATATATATATCTATGTATGCGTATATTTGTTTAAAAAATTTTACCTACCAAACAACTCTGTCAGTTTTTGGTCTACAGACATGCACTTTAATGTAAGGTATTCGAACCCATGCAAAACTTTATATTTGGGGTTTAGCCGGGAGCAATCGGTGCAAAAGTGTGCAAATTAAAAATTTAAAAAAAAATGGAATTTGCCAGGTGAAGATCATAACGTAATAACTATTGGTTCATATTTTAATTTTTTCCAGCAAACATGTCTTCATAGATCAGGCATTAACGTCAAAGGAAAAAGTAAATCGTAAGCTAAATGTTTTGGTTTCGATTCTCGGTGGTGGCGCATGTGTTACTTTTGTAAAACTTTTAAAATCATCGCTATATATTAGATCCAATATAAGACAATAATAAATACGAAATCTGCATTAATCAAAATAGCATATTTAAGCGTATATTACGACCGGGCAAGCTGCTAGTGTGTATATATATATATATATATATATATATATATATATATATATATATATATATATATATATATATATATATATATATATGATTGTTGAGCTGGATTAAATCCGACGATCTGAAATAAAATGGAGGTGGAAGGACCTAGATACTCAACGTTTCGCCCGATTTATGTTCCTTAAACACATACATAACAGATCCACACGACGTTTAATTGAGTCAGCTATAATCTCCCATTCCAGCAATATAATTAAGCAAAGAAAAGGTTTTTTCCACGTTGCTCCCTTTCTGTCGAAAATAATTATTAAAGAAAACAACTTAGACACCGGTTAAACGCGAAAAAAAAAAAAAAAATTCGTAATTTCACTTAATTTTATTTTTATTTTACTTATTTACTGTATTTTATCATTATCTATTTTTAGACTCCATTTTATCACCTCCTATACTTATTTTTAGATACCATCTTTTAAGTTACTGCGCTATTTTTATCCCAATTCAATTATTTCTAATTTAAAAAAAAAAAAAAAGATTCTTTCGTAATCTCGTGTCATTTTATTTATTTAATCTATCACCGCTATATTTCCAAACACAATTTTTAATCTCTACGATATTTTATCTTTTAGACGTAATCCACTACACTAGTTTACTCTAATTAGTTCTTCTCTCATAAAATGTATATACATGTATATATGACATCTAATTTACATAAGGAAAACACGCTGCTCTCCCCCATCATTATATATAGTCCCAATCCTCCGACTCTCTCGTCAATGACCATCCCTCTTGAAGAAGCCCGCATAAATCGGGCGAAACGTTGAGTATCTAGGTCCTTCCACCTCCATTTTATTTCATATATATATATATATATATATATATATACACGAGTAGGAAGACCAGCGGTTGCCCGGTATTGAATTATGATGAACGAATGTTGCACACTCCTATATATTTTTTTAATAGGTGAAATTGCTCTTTATTCAGTCAAATCGATTAATTACCTGCTCTAGTTTGGGAACCATAGGGGTCTACTTGGGGAAGCTTCATGCAGTGACTGAGTCTAATACATCGTACTCTACATTGCACTGTAAAGAACCTATTGCTGATTTTATAACATTATTTTTATCCAATGGTTGGATTTGAAGTATAAAATGCAATCATCATTGTTAAATTGTGCTCTAAATAAATATATTCATTTCGAACTATCTGTTGAGTTTATGAAATCATTTTCAAATAATCATTTCAATTAAAATCAAACGTACAAAAGTGAAGTATCGTGGTTAATTATGCTGTTATTTCGAACATGCCCCTGTCTTATGAAAGAACAATTATTGCTTTTATAGGCGAGTCCTTTCTGCTTGTGCGGTAATAAAACTTCTAAAATGCAATCATGATGTTAGGTTGCATAAAAGTCTTAACTTCGATCAAAATCGGACCTCCTTGTTTAATCGGATTTTTTCGATTATCGATACTTCTCCGATACATTCCGATAGAAAACCTATGTAAGAACTCTCCCAAACACATCAGGAAATTTCCTGCGAAATTTCAAAAAACTCGACCCAGCCGTTTCCGAGTCCATGGGGAACGAACTCACGTACATACAGAAAAACTTCCTTTTATATTATAGTGTGTGTGTATATATAGTTATATATATATATATATATATATATATATATATATATATATAATCATTTTAATTATAAGTGATAAATATGTACATATATCAACCATAAAAATACATCTTTTGTCTATATATATATATATATATATATATTCGTTTAGAATGTGTATATGTTTTAATATATAGGTTACTCTACTTAGCACATACTGACCTATATTTATGAGTTTAAGAAATCATTTGACTTGCGCAAGGGGTTATAATGTAGACTAAGTGGCTTTTATACAAACAGAGAATTGCATCAGTAGTGAGATATCTTCTGGAGCGGTAGAAGGATCTCACCATCTTCCCAGCGACCTTAGCAATAGACTTGATGCACGTGTTCCATTTCAGATCAGGAGTAAAGGCCAAACCATAAGCTTGTAAAAACATGGAGCCTTCTCAAGACGAGAGCCATCCATTTCAATTGATTCTAGATGGGGATCAGAGCATTGATGATGTAAAGATAGGAGCTTGGTTTTAGATGCATTAAAGGTAACCAGCACCTCTTCCCCTACACTACCACCTGTTCAAGATCAGAGAAAAGAGAATCAGAGAGAACTTTGTCATTTACAGCTTTTGATGTGTTGCCGTAGATGGTCGTGTCATCAGCATAGATGTCAACGAATGATTTAAGTATGTGTTTAAGCAGATCATTGATGTATATCAGGAAGAGAATTGGTCCCAGGATGGACACCTGAGGGACTCCAGCATTAATACTGCAGGCCTCTGATTTTTGTCCATCAACCACTACTCTTACGAGCCTATCAGAGAGAAATGATTTAATGATAGAGAGAATATTTCCAGTTATACTGTAGCTGGAGATCTTGTGAAGTAGGCCTTTATCCCATACCTTGTCGAAGACCTTTGCTATGTCAAGGGCAATTGCCCTGGAAAGGAAGCCTTTGTCGTGAGATTCACTAATCCTATGGGATATAACCGTTAGCATGTCTGCTGTATGTCTTGCAGAACGGAAACCATATTGCATGTCACAAAGAAGGTTATTTCTGCTGAGGTGGTTGACTATTTCTCTTTTTAATATGGATTTCAGCAACTTATGACACACAAGAGACTTATTGGTCTGTACTGAGAGGGAGATGACTTATCACCTGAGTTCTTAAATACAGGGCATACTGATGAGGTGCTCCAGGGTGTTCGAAAGCACTTCTCCTTAAGGCAACGTTTAAACAGTTTCGTAAGTATGGGGGCAATTTCTGGTTGAAGCTTTTTTAACACTATAATTGGGATGCCGTCAGGGCAAGTAGCTTTACTGCAATCAAGGTTCTTGATTAGCTTGGCGACCTCATGCACAGATATTTGTATGTTACCTAGCGTGTTCTGTGTTATAAGAGGAAATATGGGGAGTTGATGGCCTTTGTTGCATAGGGTAGAATTAGCTGCAAAGTTCTTGGCAAATAGTTTGACCTTGTCTGAAGCTGACGAGATGATCTCTGGTCTGTTGATAATGGTTGGGATAGAACGCACACTTCTGTTCAGGATCCTATTTGTTATTTGCCAAAACTGGTGGGAACCAAGCCGCTGATCAGCTATTTTGGATTTAACAGACTGGACATATAGCTTTCATGCATTTTTTATTACTCTTTTACAGTTGTTGCTGGCAATCCTGAAAGCAGCTTTAGTCTAAGTGCATCTATTACGTTGGTAGCTATGGAAAAAGTGATTTCTGTGCACGATGGCAGCAGCACATTCTGAGGAGAACCATGGCTGGCCGGAAGATTTTTGTTGGAATTTTTTAGATGGTATGAATCGGTCTATGCCTGCAATTAACCATTCGGTCAGGTCTGATACTATAGAGGACACATACTTTTTAAACATGGAATGCAGAGGTAGATCAGATATAAATGTACAGAAGCTATCCCAGTCAGACATGGAGTATCGGTATACAGTACGGTGGACGAGTACGTCTGGGGACTTATTACATTTTATTTTTATCTTAACTGATACGACGGAGTGGTCGGAGGATCCTAGAGGAGAAAGAATGGAACATGAACATAGCCCAGGGGAAGTTGAGAGAAAAAGGTCTAGGACGCTTCTGTTTGTCTAATAATAAAAATATCGTATGAAGTAAGTTTGTTTTATACTATTCCAGTCCAAACCACATATTAGTACACACACGCGGAACCAAATGGACGAGATTGGGCTGATTCTTTAACAGTTGGGCATGGAATTTCCTGAATTGATTTACTTGCCCGGGCAACGCCGGGACACCTGTCAATTAGCATTATATATATATATATATATATATATATATATATATATATATATATATATATATATATATATATATATATATATATAATGCGTTTGTAGGTTAAGGATTATGATAATACCTATGCTGCTACATTTCCTGATACAACAATGGTCAATCTTGAACTGTCCCTGAAAATGAAGACATTTTTCTACAGTTTTATTATGGTATAATCAATATTTTCTTTCCTTTTATATTCTTAGAGAAAACATGATACCATACGAAGTTAATCCAATATTGAAAGATTTCGTTTATTCTTTTATTTTGGTGGTTTAATATTTGCAGTGTAGAATGCAAGTCAAAAAAAAAAAAAAAATACCGATACACATAAAGTCTTTGGTAGCGCTGGGAATTCTCATGTTCAATGATTCTGCCAAAATCCAAATAAATAATTCTTTGTCTCAGCTCTGCTTAGCTTCAGATTATCAATGTATTCCTGTTCTCTTCAGCTTTTTGTGAAAACATTTTCTTCGTTTTATTTTTATTTATTCATTTATTTGTGTGTGTGTGTGTGTGTGTGTGTGTGTGTGTGTGTGTGTGTGTGTGTGTGTGTGTGTGTATTGACTGACATCAATAGGAGATGGTAAGGCAGTAGACGTTTTTGTTCATTCGAAACGAGTTTCTCATTCTAAAATTCCAGGAGACCATCTTTGCCAACGTTCATGTAATTTCAATCATCGATATATATATATATATATATATATATATATATATATATATATATATATAATGAGAACTTTTCAAAATAGATCTGAAGCAAAAAAATCCAGATGTCAGATTAATCTTTTTTCATTTCGAATTCAGTGATATTGTGATGCGCGAGTTTGTAACTTAGAAACAATTACTGCCCTGGGTATTTCTTCTAAAAATATTTCGTGCAATCTGTACAAAAAGTATATCAAAAAGTAAAGTTTTGAAAATGTCGAATTAGTTAATACTAGAAATATATTCCTTATAATAGAAATCGTTCAAACAAAATAGGTCAACGCAGAAATAAATAACACATAAAATTAGTTTTATTGCAAGAGTTTTAATGTATACAATAATAATTAAACCAAATTCATGATAGATAAATGCGTGAAGTATTCCATGCTAAAAAAAGATAATATAATTTATACTAAGTTTATGCATAATGGACTAATTCATAATATATTAATGCATAATGGACTAATTCATAATATAATGATGCATAATGGACTAATTCATAATATAGTAATGCATCATGGACTAATTAATAATATATTATTGAATAATGGACATATTCAAAATATATTAATGCCTAATGGACTAATTCATAGTATATTAATGCATAATGGACTTATTCATAATATATTAATGCATAATGACTCTAATTCATAATATATTAATGCATAATGAACTAATTCATAATATATTAATGCATAATGCACTAATTCATGATATATTAATGCATAATGGACTAATTCATAATATACTAATGCATAATGGAGTAATTCATAATATATTAATGCATAATGGACTAATTCATAATATATTAATGCATAATGGACTAATTCATTATATATTAATGCATAATGGACTAATTCATGATATATTAATGCATAATGGACTAATTCATAATATATTAATGCATAATGAACTAATTCATAATATATTAATGCATAATGAACTAATTCATAATATATATATGCATAATGAACTAATTCATAATATATATATGCATAATGAACTAATTCATAATATATTAATGCATAATGGACTAATTCATAATATATTAATGCATAATGGACTAATTCATAAGATATTAATGCATAATGGACTAATTCATTATATTTTAATGCATAATGGACTAATTCATTATATATTAATGTGAAATGGACTAATTCATTATATATTAATGTGTAATGGACTAATTCATAATATCTTAATGCATAATGGACTAATTCATAATATATTAATTAATAATACATTAATGCATAATGGACTAATTCATAATATATTAATGTGTAATGAACTAATTCATAATATATTAATGCATAATGGACTAATCCATTATATATTAATGCATAATGGACTAATTCATAATATATTAATGCATAATGGACTAATTCATAATATATTAATGCATAATGGACTAATTCATAATATATTAATGTATAATGGACTAATTCATAATATATTAATGCATAATGGACTAATTCATAATATATTAATGCATAATGGACTAATTCATTATATTTTAATGCATAATGGACTAATTCATTATATATTAATGTGTAATGGACTAATTCATAATATCTTAATGCATAATGGACTAATTCATAATATATTAATTAATAATACATTAATGCATAATGGACTAATTCATAATATATTAATGTGTAATGAACTAATTCATAATATATTAATGCATAATGGACTAATCCATTATATATTAATGCATAATGAACTAATTCATAATATATTAATGCATAATGGACTAATTCATAATATATTAATGCATAATGGACTAATTCATAATATATTAATGCATAATGGACTAATTCATAATATATTAATTCATAATGGACTAATTCATAATATATTAATGCATAATGGACTAATTATTAATATATTAATGCATAATGGACTAATTATTAATATATTAATGCATAATGGATTAATCCATTATATTTTATGTATAATCTACTGATTCATAATATATTAATGCATTTGGAAATTAAGAGGTTTCACCTATACCAATCATCATAAGAGCTACTGGGCTTGTGAAAAAGAAACTTTAAAAGTACATAGCAAGCATACCCAGTGAACCAAGATCAAGTAAAATACAAACGATTGCACTTAAAGGTACGGCTACAATCCTGAAAACATCTCTTGGTTGGACTCACTAAAATTAGGGTAAATTTTAGATATCTGGTTTGTTGTCCCATCACCTAGAAGAAATATATGAAGAAAAATGAACGAAGTCATAATATATTTATGCATAATGGACTTATTTATAATATATTCATGTGTAATGGACTTATTCATAATGTATTAATGCATAATGGACTAATTTATGGTGTATTAATGTATAATGGACTAATTCGTAATATATAATTTTATAATAGACTAATGCATAATATATTAATGCATAATGCACTAATTTATAATGTATTAATGCATAATGGACTTATTTATAATGTATTAATGCATAATGAACTTATTCATAGTGTATTAATGTATAATGGACTTATTCATAGTGTATAAATGTATAATAACTTATCCATAATATATTAATGCATAATGGACTAATTCATAAGATATTAATGCATAATGGACTAATTCATAAGATATTAATGAATAATGGACTAATTCATTAGATATAAATGCATAATGGACTAATTCATAAGATATTAATGCATAATGGACTAATTCATAAGATATTAATGCATAATGGACTAATTCATAAGATATAAATGCATAATGGACTAATTCATAAGATATAATTATATAATAGACTAATTCATAATATATTAATTAATACTGGACTAATTCATACGTTTTAATGCATAATGGACTTATTAATAATATATTAATGCATACTCGACTTATTCAGAATATATTAATGCATATTGGACTAATTCATAACATATTAATGCATAATGGACTAATTCATAAGATATTAATGCATAATGGACTAATTCATAAGATCTTAATGCATAATGGACTAATTCATAAGATATTAATGCATAATGGACTAATTCATAATATATTAATGCATAATGGACTAATTCATAAGATATTAATGCATAATGGACTAATTCATAAGATATTAATGCATAATGGACTAATTCATAAGATCTTAATGCATAATGGACTAATTCATAAGATATTAATGCATAATGGACTAATTCATAATATATTAATGCATAATGGACTAATTCATAAGATATTAATGCATAATGGACTAATTCATAAGATATTAATGCATAATGGACTAATTCATAAGATATTAATGCATAATGGACTAATTCATAAGATCTTAATGCATAATGGACTAATTAATAAGATATTAATGCATAATGGACTAATTCGTAATATATTGATGCATAATGGACTAATTCATAAGATATTAATGCATAATGGACTAATTCATAAGATATTAATGCATAATGGACTAATTCATAAGATATTAATGCATAATGGACTAATTCATAAGATATTAATGCATAATGGACTAATTCATAAGATATTAATGCATAATGGACTAATTCATAAGATATTAATGCATAATGGACTAATTCATAAGATATTAATGCATAATGGACTAATTCATAAGATATTAATGCATAATGGACTAATTCATAAGATATTAATGCATAATGGACTAATTCATAAGATATTAATGCATAATGGACTAATTCATAAGATATTAATGCATAATGGACTAATTCATAAGATATAAATGCATAATGGACTAATTCATAAGATATAATTATATAATAGACTAATTCATAATATATTAATTAATACTGGACTAATTCATACGTTTTAATGCATAATGGACTTATTAATAATATATTAATGCATACTCGACTTATTCAGAATATATTAATGCATATTGGACTAATTCATAACATATTAATGCATAATGGACTAATTCATAATATACAATTGTATAATAGACTAATTTATAATATATTAACGCATAATGGACTTATTCGTAATATATTAATGCATAATGGAGTTATTCATAATGTATTAATGGGTAATAGACTAATTCATGATGTATTGATGCATAATGGACGAATTCATAATGTATTGATGCATATGGACTAATTCATAATGTATTGATGCATAATGGACAAATTCATAGTGTATTGACGCATAATGGACTAATTCTTAATGTATTGATGTATAATGGACTAATTCTTAATGTATTGATGTATAATGGACTAATTCATAATGTATTGATGCATAATGGACTAATTCATAATGTATTAATGTATAATAGACTAATTCATAGTGTATTAATGTATAATGGACTAAATCATAGTGTATTAATGTATAATGGACTAAATCATAGTGTATTAATGTATAATGGACTAAATCATAGTGTATTAATGTATAATGGACTAAATCATAGTGTATTAATGTATAATGGACTAATTCATAATATATTAATGTATAATGGACTAATTCATATTTTATTATTGCATAATGGACTTTTTCGTAATATATTAATGCCTAATGAACTAATTCATAACATATTAATGCATAATGGACTAATTCATAAAATATAATTGTATAATAGACTAATTCATAATATATTTATGCATAATGGACTTATTCGTAATATATTAATGCATAATGGAGTTATTCATAATGTATTAATGGGTAATAGACTAATTCATAATATCTTAATGCATAATGGACTAATTCATTATGTATTGATGCATAATGGACTTCTGTCATAGTGTATTGATGCATAATGGACTACTTCATAGTGTATTAATGTATAATGGACTAATTCTTATTATATTAATGTATAATGGACTAATTCTTATTATATTAATGTATAATGGACTAATTCATAGTGTACGAATTTATAATGGACTAATTCATAGTGTATTAATGTCTTATGGACTAATTCATAGTGTATTAATGTATAATGGACTAATTCATATTATATTATTGCAGAATGGATTTTTTTGTAATATATTAATACATAATGGACTTTTTCATAATATATTAATGCATAATTGACTAGTTTCTGCTAGATTAATACATAATGAACCAATTTATATTAGATTAACGAATACCAGTCCTTTAGTAGATGTAATAATGATCTCTACAGTAGACATAAGAACATGTACACTTCGTATCTTTAGTCTGGGTTGAGTTTCTAATATTCTTGTGAAACTGAAGTTATCGATTAACGATCCAACTAATGTGTATTGTTATTAAAATTATATATGGTTTTAGATACTTAATTGAAAACACTCGTCATATATATATATATATATATATATATATATATATATATATATATATATATATATATATATATCTCGCTCGATTCAGCCACTCTGATGAGTCGTAGACGACGAAACACATGCCAATGGATAATTATATTTTAAATATATATATAGGCGTTATATTTGTTGGAATAGGATATATATATATATATATATATATATATATATATATATATATATATATATATATATATATATACGTATTATATTTGTTGGTATAGGAGATATATAGGTGTCATATTTTTTGGTATAGGATATATATCTGTGTATTATATTTGTTGGTAAAGTATATATATATATATATATATATATATATATATATATATATATATATAATAGAAAAATGTCGTCATAAAACTCGATTTTTTCAACAGAACAATAACTTCTATTTTTGGTTGTGAGATAAAGAATAAGCAAACTATGGAAGGATACACATTTTTATTTTGAGAAAAATATTAGAAAAAAAGTTCGCATGCTTTTGCGGAAGTAAATATGAAAACGAATCCATGCCAAAACGAAGCCAAATAAATCACAGAATACACATTAATTTATCGAATGCGGACGTTTCGTTTATGCATGTAAGTCTCTAATAACCTATAATTGTCTACGTGTTTATATCTGCTGAACGCGCCTTCAATATAATAATACTAAACTAAGAATAGCAATACTATTTACATTTATCTATATATTTATTCGATAGAAGGAAAAGGATTTGGGATAAAGAGGGATAAATAAAACACAGGTAGAGAGATGATAGTTTAAAAATAAATTTCTAAAAGCTATCCAACACATGCCAGCATGTAAAACAGACGGAAAACTGATGTTTATAAAGTGGATATTGAAGTAATAGCATAGGTGTATATCAAAAATATAACAAGAAGACTCGTATTGTAACTTTCTGTAACGTTACATGTTATTTTATCAATTTTTTAAAATAAAACTGAAGAAATAAATGGAGTATCGTTGTCATATTTGGGCTGGTGAATCTGCCACTAGTCTCTCACTCCTAGAAAAGGTTCAAAAGAGAGTTACCAACCTGATAGGTCCTGAACTGTCATCTAAGCATCAGCCTCTGTCCCATCGACGAAATGTAGCATCCCTCTGCATGCTCTACAAGTACTTTAACGGTGAATGCCCCGACGAACTGCAAGCACTTGTACTCCCTCGACGTAAATACCCCCGACAAACCTGACAAGCAGCAAAATCCCACCCCTTCGCAGTAGAGATCCCTAGATGTAAGAGAGACTTCTACTCTAGTAGTTTCTTCCCCAGAATCGCTAGATTTTCGAATTCTCTTCCGGATTCCTGCTTCCACAACTGTGCTGACATGCAGAAGTTCAAGTGTAACGTGAACGACATTTTGCTGCCCAACTCCCCACATAGTACCCCTGTAGCTTATGTCCCTGATAGTAGCCCCCTACATCAAAGTGGCAATGTGCCTTGTTTGTGGTGAAAATGTAATAAGAAAATAAATAAATAAAAAATAAAAAAGATCTGGGTCAGCATTTTTTCTTTTTTAACGAAAGTTATTATTACCGTTACTTAAAATGTCTCTCACTGCTACATGATTATTTTAGCCTGTTTATTTTTTCTCTTTTTACAGATCGCATGCTGGGCACAGTCGGCCCATTCTCGTCCTCGATTTTTTTTTTGTCCACACTTTCCTTCTCCCCTGAGCACATAATTCATTTTTCTCTCCTTTTTTCTTTTCTCTTCTTGCACACACTTCTTCATTTGCATATGTGGGTTTTTCATCTGCTGCTGCTGCTAATCTCTTCATAAGCCAGCCATCCTTCGCTGCTGCTGATATTTTCCCATGCACTCATATGCACTATGTTACAATAGTCAAATAAACGAACGTGGTGTTTTGGTGTTACATGTATGTTTGTAGTTTCAACTTTAATATGTGTATATTGATTTAGTTCTGAGGAGCTTGTGTTAAGAAAGCATTTTGTTTTGTCGCTCTGTGAAACTGTGAAAGGGGTTTCCGAGCAGTTCTTCTAAGGAAGGATATTATCAAACTGACAAAGATTACCCATACAAAAATAGATCAATTTTATTTGCAATTTAGTAGAAAATTTAAAAGTACAGAGTTAAAAGTTCAAAATGTTGTATGTGTGAACTTCTGTTAGAGTGAATCTGTTACACTGTGTATAAGCTGTCGCTGTGTTCAATAGTTTATGATTGTCATCTGCCTAAATGCCTCTGGCCTAATGACCAAACATAAATTTAATTTATCTGCAAAGAGTCTGTGTATTGTGATCGACAAGTGAGTCTTTAATTGCTGAGTGTACTCAGTTTCTTGCTTGTGCAACCAATGTTCTCAGAGCAAGTCTGATTGGTTAAAGTCCAGTTTCAATAACATCTTGAGGATTTTTATAGAATTGAACAATAAGTATTATTTCATATTATTTGTATTAGTCGAACTATTGTTCTCATCTTGAGTGTTATTTGTGCAACGTTTCGGTCAGGTTGCTTTCAACCGTCTTCGGGCATGTTGGTGGTTGTTTGGAAAAGAAAAGAGAAAAGATAATGGCTCTGTAGATATTTCGTATACTGTGAGTTAGTCTTTATTTTATGGTTTTTGTTTCAAAACTAAAACCATAAAATAAAGACTAACTCACAGAATACTCATCTTAAAAATTCAGAAATTTGGGTTGCTGTTTTTTTTTTAACCAATAAACACTGATTATTTTACAGAGATTGTTCTGTAAGAGTATCTTGTGTAGGAGACGGTGAGACTCGTCGTGGGCGACGAAGCGTTTCACTGAAGAACCACGGCAACACACAGCAAACCAACAAACAATGACAGCCACGGCGCGAAGGCAACTAACAAAGCTCAGCTGACTGCACGAATAGAAACGGAACCCAACGGTCACTGTACTGATCGCCACGAACGTCAGAACTCGACTGCCTCGCACCTCCAATGGACCGATTTTTATTACTCAAGATGGACTAGCTAATTTGCATCCCCGCGAGATCTTGCGCGATCCTGCGAGATTCCGTCTCTAATAAAAGCAGGCAGGCGCCATCTTGAAACTCTTTCTTCCGCTGCCCCGATCACAGGATCAGCCACCACCCCACACGCCAGGCACACACGGACCCTCTTGCGCCGAGGGCTACGGTTAGTCTCACACTCCCCCCTGGTCTCCAGATCACATACGTGACACGGCGGACGTGGCCGTTTGATTCGAGCACTCCTGCGGAGGGGTATTGCCGGGACTTCCTCATCGGAGCTCTCAGAAGTGGCATCGGAAGCATCAGCATCAGCATTAGAGCTCGCAGTTGAGTCATCAGGTCCATGGGGCACAGGTTGGATCCATCGCTCATCGTCGGATGACTCGCTCCTTCCACTGCTTGCGGATTGGTCAGCGCTTAGAGCTAGCCGGACATCCCTTACGTGGCGCGGAGTATCATCGACTAGTATGGCCTGTTCACTGATGACGCCGGTGACCCGCCCCCTCCAAAAGCTGCTGGTGCACCGGCCGCCGGGTGGCTTCACCCAGACGGTGTCTCCCACTTGGTACGTCCCCTGGGGTTCTCGTTGGTCGGGTAGACACACTTCAACGTCCTTTACCCGCACGTGGTAGTGATGAATCGCATCAGCGGGCGCACTGCCGCCAGTCACGGTGTCCTTAGGCGTTGTGTTGTATCTTTAAACTGCCTCCGCGATCGTACACTTCTTCCTGGTCGCAATCCTCTTCACGGTTCGGTGGCATCGCTCCGCTATGCCGTTGCCGCTCGGCACATACGCGCATCGGTGTCGAAGGCGGATCCCCCAGTTGTCCATAAAATGCCTAAATTCCCTGCTGCAGAACGCCGTGTCGTTATCCGTGAGGATCACCTTAGGCGGCCCCCTTTCGTAGAATATGGATTCCAATTCGTGGATGACACTGGTGGAATCCTGCCTTGCCAATTGGCGCCAAATCGCAAACCTCGTTGGCCCGCAGTCTATCAGCATGAGGAAGTGTTGGCTGCCGTAGTGGGTTATATCCATACCCAACCGACTCCAAGTCGCGTCCACTCCCAGCTGTCCTTTCCGCCATCTGGCTGGGGCGGGGTCGATGGACTGGCACGTTTGGCACTCCCTGACCACTGCTCTTACTGCGCTTTTTGGTATTGATGGTCTAGCCAACTTCACAAAGTAGTAGGTCCGTTGCACTCCGGGGTGCCCACTGTCGTGATGTATCTTCCTGATTTCGTCCTCCTCGACGGAGGCAGCACACAGAGGCAATGGCTTAGCTTCTTTCTTCATAGCCTCATACCATCTCCGTGGTACCCGAGTGAGCTTGTCGGCGAGGTTGTAGTCCGAGGTGACGAGCACTACGTCTACGGACAGGTTGTACTCCGTCACCAGTTTTTTCACAGTCTCGAGCCTCCGTCTTATCAGCATTTCGCTGGCTGCCTTGGTGCGTGCCCTGGCCTTGCTCGTGAGTGTGTCCGACACCCAGTGGTGTATGCAAAGTGAGTCAGTATGCACACGCAGTTTCTTCACTTCCCATTGAAGTGCCAGGTTAATGCCCTTTATTACAGCGTCGAGTTCTGCCAGGTTGATATGGGCAGCATCATTCGCCGGTCGCAGCCAGCAGGCATCCTCAACTACGGCCCCATCTTTCTCCAAAACTACACCGATCGCTAGAGAACTTGCGTCCACCCACACGCTCAGTTCGTCTCCCTGCACGCACCAGTCCCCTGTGGCGGGGTCATTCTTTTTCACACTAGCGACGGTCTCCTTTAACATTCGAACCAATAGTTCGTCGGTTATCTCATCGTCCCAGCCTTTGCTGACCGCATTTGCCCTCCTTTTTATGACGCCTGTCGCTGCACGAACCCATCCGCATACTGGAAGGTGCCCCACAAGTTTCCCGCACAGGGAGAACACGGCACGTCTTGTGTAAACGTCGGGTACGTCGGGAACTGCGGTTCCACGCCTCCACTTCAGGATCCCTCGCTCCTCTTGAACGCTCAAGCCCAATACGCGGGCACCATCCTCAAGCCGCTCAGAGTCCTTGCAGTTTAGACCAAACTCGGCAAGTTTGGATCTTACGCGCGAAGAGGACACGATATCTTCGTTCACGTATATATCGTCAATATACGCCGATGTTCCCTTTCTGATCCATTCTTCTTGTGACAACACGGCATTGACGATAGCCTTCATTATCTGGGGTGCTACGTTTAGCCCAAATCCGAGTCGCGTAAGACAGTATCTCTTCCCGGAAAACATCACTGTCTGGAAAGGCCACATCGCCTCGCCGATCCGGACCTGCAAGTATGCTTTTCTCAAGTCCAGTAGGGACACATTGGACCCCTGCCGGCGCCACTCTCGCAGCTTGCTGGCACAGACGTCGGCGTCCGCTGTGAACGCATCAACGTGCGCATTCAACTCACGGTAGTCCATTACCGGCCTCACCTTTGACTTGTTAGGTTGGGCAACTGCCATCAGCGGTATCAGGCCCTTGGGGGGTCCAAGTTTGTCGTAGGGGTATGGAATCAGCCAACCGTTCTTAATCCATTCACGGAGCTCGCTTTCGTATGCAGGCCTTATCTGGTCGGGCATACGGTACTCTGCCACTTTGTTTTGTAGTTTGGCTGGTTCCTTGTCTTCTGACCACCTCCAAGTGGCGGTCCACGCCTTCTGTTGGTCGTCGAATTCCGCACTGAAGTCCGGCTGGTCGACTCTTAGTGCTGCGCACACCGGGGGCCTATCCTGAAACTCTACAACGCCAGCGCGCGTTATGCACACGCCGCCCAGGGCTTTGATGGCATCGTAGCCTAGCAACAGGTCGAAACTCAGCGGCTTTTCGCGTGTCACCAGCGCTTCAACGTTGGCCGAGTTCCCAGTTCTTGTGCGAATGTGTACCACACCCACGCCACAACACATTCGTATTTTTCCAGTGATGGTAGTTATCCTGACGTTCTTCTTTTTCCACGCCCGACAGAAGTCCGCACACACTATGGTGCGGGAGCAACCGGAATCAAGGAGGGCTGAACATAACGTGTCATTAACTCGGACCTGAATGACAGGGAGCGCCTTGTTTATTTTCTGTTCGGGGAAGAGGTCGGCACTGGCACCTTGTCCCCGTTTCCCGCACAGTCTCGGGCCATGTGCCCAGTCTTGTTACAGCGGTAGCAGCGAACAGCCATCGACCGCCTTCTACAATTTCTTGCCATGTGGCCCCGCCCGTTGCATCTGTAGCAGGTGACATCACCTTGCGGGCTGGGTCCCTGAGACGGTCCTTCGCCACTTGGTGGGGCCTGTGCGACGGCGACTACCGGTTCCTGCACCGTCGAGTCATCCTTCATTATTGTCCTGGCTCTGTCCACTAGGTCACTCAGCGGTAGTGAGGACATGGTAGAGGTTGCTCGCAGGAGCTGCTTTGCTCCAGCGGGGAGTACTGACAGGAATTTGTAGGCTAGGGCCCTCTCGGGAAGACCGCCGAACAACACCGTCAGCTTCTTAAGTTCGGCGAGATACACGTCCACAGTTTCGCCCAAGCGTATAGACCTCGTCTCAAACTGCTCCCATGCAGTGGCAGGGTCAGTGGCGAACGCCCTGTACAACGCCGCCTTGATACTCGAGTAGTCACACTTCTCCTCAGCGCTGAGTTGCTGATATACAGCGAAGGCCCCGCCGGTCAGCCGCAGAGGAATCACGCGCTCGACATTTTTCACGCCGGACAACTGACAATGTAACTCGACCTTCTCAACTCAGCTGAGTACCGGGTCGGATCCGTCGAATTCCGGTATCAACTTTAGATCGAACCTATACGCCATTGAAGAAAAGAAAACCAAGTTCGGAGTGGGGAGGCCAAAATAGCTTGTAAGAGTATCTTGTGTAGGAGACGGTGAGACTTGTCATGGGCGACGAAGCGTTTCACTGAAGAACCACGGCAACACACAGAAAACCAACAAACAATGACAGCCACGGCGTGAAGGCAACTAACAAAGCTCAGCTGACTGCATGAATAGAAACGGAACCCAACGGTCACTGTACTGATCGCCATGAACGTCAGAACCCGACTGCCTCGCACCTCCAATGGACCGATTTTTATTACTCAAGATGGCCTAGCTAATTTGCATCCCCGCGAGATCTTGCGCGATCCTGCGAGATTCCGTCTCTAATAAAAGCAGGCAGGCGCCATCTTGAAACTCTTTCATCCGCTGCCCCGATCACAGGATCAGCCACCACCCCACACGCCAGGCACACACGGACCCTCTTGCGCCGAGGGCTACGGTTAGTCTCACATGTTCCTCTGCCGCTGTTAATTTTTGTTATGTGAATTGTGCTTTTTCATAGACTCACTGGTATCGTGTCTCAGAATTGCCTGGTCTGCATGAAGTCGATCTTGTTGACGGTAGCTATTTGTTACTCAGTAGGATTAGAACTGCTTATCTCTGACACTTTATACAAATTATGGGGAAGCTTTGGTCCTGAAGCAACGTTGGCACTTTCATTCCATTTACTTGCGGTTCTGCATCTGACAGGTTTTTTTCTTGCTGTATATAAAGGCAGAGACGACCAGAATATGAAAGTTGCTGATGTCAACTCCTTTAGAATTTTAACCAGAGCACTAAAAGCCAGGTATTTCTGACACTAATACGTTGCCACTATATCATGGTAAGATAAGGTTGGACATTATGGACGAAGGGCACTATTACTACTGCTACTACTTCTACTATTGTTACTTTTTTTGGTATCAACTTTACATCGTTACTACAGGATGGTGCAGAGCAACTTGCTTATATGGAATATTAATTTAAATAGGCAAGTTGCTCTGCCCAACTCTGTACAAGAATAATTAAGAAAGATTTCTGAAGTGAATTACTTCTTAGCTTCTAGCCATTGGGAAATGAAAGATTGTGTTGGTAAAACTAAATACTTGTAAAGAATAATTTCCAAGTCCACAATCGCCAGAGGAATATTTGTAAATACAGATCTGACATTGTGACATATTGCGGGTAGGGTTACATTGATGGATAACCGCCTGAGATGACTTTTCACCGATGCTCATTTAGTAAAAGAAAAATACCATTTTATATCGACCACCTACCCCCCCCCCCTGCAAAAGGAACACTTTCACAGATGATGCTACTGACAATAAAATGACAAATACTTAAAAAAACAAAAAACAAACACAAATGGAACAAGAAAAATATACCTTCCAGCATTCTACTCAACGAAATATTTTCAATAAATCATGAAATGCATCCTTTTTTTAAACAGATGTGAAAATAGAATAGGAAAAAAAAGTTTCAAAAACATTGAAATTTGCATTTATTTAACTATCATCTCTCTGTTACACTTTTTCTTGGAAACTATTGAGCTGATCTGAATGTTTGTTATAAGGTGGAGCGAACAAAGTGACAGCAGAACCAATAGACAAAGAGAAATATAATAATATATATATATATAAATATATATATATACATATATATATACATATATATATACACACATATATATATACATATATATATAAACATATATATACACACATATATATATACATATATACACATATATATATACACATGTATATATATATACACATATATATATATACACATATATAGATATATACACACATATATATATATATATATATATATATATATATACATACAGGGTCGTGCAGATAAATTGGGACTAAATTTAACAGCACATATCTTCCGTAATTTCTAACCTATGACTAATTTTTTTTTTTTTTGCAGACAATCTATAAAACCCTTT